>NW_021318638.1:499796-508143 GCF_001605985.2 Dendrobium catenatum
GCTAAATACATTTTATGGCTCCGCCACTACATACACATATGCATTTATTTTTCTACAACATAAATTAAGCCAAAATACTTATACCTAACCCGGGCAAGGCAGTGGAGTTCTCAATACACTCAGAGGATGCTATGCTTTTTCTTTTAGTATAGGGCCATTATTCTGCTAAAATTTTAAGAAATATTGTTAGTAAGAAAATTTAGTTAGGTAAATTAAATAAGATAAAATTTGGAGTTCTTAGTGAATCTTCTTATTAGTTTCATTTGAACTTAACGATAAATTTCTCATCTTGAGTCATAAATTTTAGAGTCTAATTTATCCTTTGATCTGTTTAGATAGAGCTTAGTCTATCATGCATTACATCTAAGGTGATTAACTGTGTATTAGGATTATTAGCTAGCAACTCACTCCAAGTAAGTATAAGTCCAAATTTTTAACACCTCTTTAGTCTTTGCACATTCATATTTAATTCTTTTAAAATTAAAAACCTAAAATTTAAATTCAAATGATAATGAGAAAATTTATAATCTAAACTTATACATTAAATCTTATTAGCCCAAACATTTATTTAGATCCATATGTCTTTGAAAATCTTTAGTCTTCACTTTAATCAAGAGTATTCTCTTAAGATATGTAATTAATTATAGGGGCATGCCCCTTAAGGTAGCCTATAAACCAAATTAAAATAAACCCTATCTTAGTTTATTTCTAAGGTAGGGTAAAGATTTGTGCAATGCAAACTTAGGCATTATAATATTGGATTAATAACATAATTGAAACAATATGTGAATGTTTCTTTTGTCCATCAGGGATAATTAAATATTCCTATGCAGTGTTCAATCATGAATGGAAAGTTTCTCTTCTAAAATTGATAGTAAAATATTAGTTCATCCTTAGGGATGGTATAATATTAATCTATGTTGATTTTATTAGAGAAACCCAAAATATAAATTAAAGAAAATCTTGTGTGATATTTGTATTTTGAACATTAATTTTTTTCCATAAACATGAGTCTCTTAAAACATTTATAGCCCTTGGGCCCACATGGTTTGGCCAATGGGTATGAACCAAGTGCTAAAAAAGGAGTTTTCTTGATCGAAATTAGTACCCTTATCAAAATAAATTCTAAAAATTATTGTAGCAAGTGTGTATTAACCCCATGCATGCATCCCAATGTTTAAACCCTAGTTTGACTTGGTTTAGAAGAAAGGGTTGAACCAAGCTCTCAAAAACCCATATTATGGACCCTAGACCAATCCAACCCAATTTGAACCTAACCAATGGCTTGTATACACTTTAACACATTCTCCTAATAGGCCATGTCAAGATCATGTCACATAGGTTATTGGTGTGCCAATAATGTTTACAATAACCACTCTCAAATAATTGGTTCAAGCTAACTCCCTCAACAACCAACCATATGCTTTTAAACTATCTAGAATGTTCTTTGAGCCCCCATTGGTTAGTCCAAAACTTATTAGGAGATGGGCCATGGCTTAGGTGGAAAGATCAAAGCCCTCCATTAAAATTTCTCTCTCTTAAAAATGCCACTTCTTCCTTTAAATAAAGGGTTGATCAATTTGATTCCCCATCTCCCTAATAACCTCTTTAGCTCTCCCTTAGCTCTTCCCAATCTTTCATAGTTCACGAAGTTTCTAAACTAGCAAGAGATAGAAATAAAAAGAGAGAAAGGAGAATTCATATCCAATTTTAGATCTAGTGGAAATAAGCTCTTGGAGACTTCTAGGAAGTTAAAGAGGATATATTAAGCTTTCTAAAAGACCATGATCATCAAAATCCATCAATAGGTTGGTGAATTATCCTTTCTTGAAGTTTAAAATTCAAATTAGAATTTCTCCTAAATCTCAATGCATAATGCCTTGAAACTCTTGGGATTAACAGATTAGGCTCCCATGACCCTCTACTTAAATTTTCGTTAAATCTAAAAGGTTGGATCAAAAGTTATAAGCATTTGAAAGTTTAATTCATTTTGAACTATTTTTAATTATTCAACCTTTGCCATATGATCGATTGATCTGATAACCATGATCATCAGACCGCACGTGCATAATGGCCTAGGGATTCAAACAATCGCCAATCCATTCCATGGGCACATATGTGGCCGCATCATAGCCCTTCATTTGATGCACAATTTATTAGATGATCACAACTCATTGCCTACATGGTTAAGTTACAGTGAGGCTGTCCCATGTCCCGACAGGTTTCAACACTAGGAAACAGCAGTAACAATTACCACCATAGTTTTAAATTTTAAAATAAATTAAAAAATAATAATTTAAATACCCACACCTTTAGAAAATCATAAAAAATATTTTAAAATCCAAATTGAGTGTTATTGTACTTGTTGGAAAGATCTTGAGCTCTAGTTTATTTTTAAAATATTTCCATGTTTGTTTGACCAATATATTGTGAGTGAGAAAGCTAGAGATGTTAGTTTTCAAATTTTCATGAATTTATGAAGATCTAATGATCAAGGGGACCTCAAATATGGATGGTATATATTCATACGCATTCTTAAACAATCCTAATTTTCTTGGATTTATGTTTTATCAGATTCTCTATGATTTAAATTTTCAAGTTTGTGTTCATTTCGTACCCATAACTTTGAATATTAATAACTATCCATGCACTTAGAATTAGAATTTCATTTTTCTATGGTGTTTTTATATGTATGTTAGGGTTTTTTTACCACTTATTTCACCAAAATCTAGTGAGCATAAATACTAAAATAAATCACGAAAGCTATAGATATATTTAGATTTGGTGATTAATTTTTCAACCATGGGAGGCTTTGATGAGCCCAAATTTAATGGGTTTGAAGCATATATATATATATATATAAATTTTAAGAGGTTTGGAGTTATTCTAGTAAAAGAAATTAGAAAATATCCCCAATTAAATAATTAAATAAATCTAATAAATCTTCAAACTTCAATAATATATAACTAATTACAAAAAACTTTAAATTGAGCAAACTTAAAGACACTAGACTCATCTCTGGGTCTAATATTTATGAAAAAATAAGTGCTTCAAAATTCACTATTGATAAAATAAACAACATTTGGGTCAAATTTAATATATAAAATACACTAAACTTGTAAAATCCATAACACATTTCAAAAAATTACAAATTCAGTAAACTCAAAGGTTTTTGGCTAAACTATAGGTCTAGTATTTATAAAAAATATAATAATTCTAGAAAATAGTAAAAATTAAAGAACATAGAAATAGACCCCACTTTAAATGTATTAAAATATGATAAATTAGTAAATCTTTAAAAATTTTATAAATCATAAATCCATTAAAAGTAAATTAGTAAAAAAAAACATTAAATAAACATTCAACATTCTTATCATTAAAGTTTTTTAGGATGGACTACCTTGAGTTATGGGACTACGTATCTTAAGGAGGTCATTTGTCCTCATGCCCATTGTGACAATGCTACGAACGAATTTAAAAGAATGTAAACACAAAAATATAAACTTTAATAAATAATAAATTAAAATCAAATAAAAAATCATTAATAAAACATATAGACATTATTTATTTTCATACCATTGTGCTTTCTCCTATTAGGAGGGCAAAAGTGTATTGGATTGATATCAATATACCCAAGTCTTGGATGATTGGTAGCATTACACATTTGAGTCTAGAACGTATTGATCAACAACTTCTAGTACTTAGGAGTTACTGAATGATATATTTTTTAAAACCTAAAGTTAAATAATTTCAACAATCAAAACATCTTTAAAAGAAATTTAGAACCTCAAATTCATTAAAACTTAAATACAAACCATTCTTTAATTTATAAAAAAATTAAAACAAATAAAACTTAAGAATCATGCAAGCCACATAATCTTTCTACTCATACATAGAGGGTTTGTTAGGATAACCAACTCTAGTTTAGGCTAGGCTAGTGGTTTGATTTGCTTGCTAGGTGATTTTCTTGAAGGGTGCCATATGTATGTTTATTTATTTTCAGTAATCTGGATGTCATACATTTCAAATTTCTATTGATGTACTTAGGCTCTTTAAGGGATACATTAAAAGCATTTGATTATTACACAACTCTTTTATACCTTACATGCTTTTGTATCGCCTTTAAATTCCTTCAAGAGTCAAAGTAGAATGTACCTAAGAATGATGCATACATGTATGAGTCATTGTACATATAAAATTCATATAGATTGAGTTGTACAACATCTTGAGTTGTAAGAAATTTAAATATACCTGCTTATACATATACAAATGTGGCTCTAAAAGATGATATCCTTTCGTTTGGAGGATACTGTCTTTTTGGAATTTTATAGAAGACTTGGAGCTCGAAGACCAGAAGTAAGTACATTTGAATCTATATATACAGTAAGATTAGAAACCCAAATTTGTTGTGGTGGAGCCTGACCACCTTTATTTTCTATAAAATTTGAGTCTATAGTAAAATATCAAATCAATAGTCATTAATAGGTGGTAGTTTACATTAGTGGGTAGAAGTTTTTCTAGGTTTCTTTTGGTTTATATGTTTCAAACTTTGCAAGAATATGTATACTAGTTCTATGATGATACGGTACTAAGTATCATACAAACCAACCCCTTTACCTATACATGCATATATGCACGCATTTTATTTTTGCAATGTACATTAAGATAAAACATTTATACTAAACATGAGCAAGGTAGTGGGGTCCTCATTATGCTCAGAGGATGCTACATTTTTTCCTTTGGTATAGGACCATTATGCATCCAAAATTTTTAAGAAATTTTATTAGGAAGAAAATTTAGTTAGGTAAATTAAATAAGATAAGATTTAGAGTTCTTATTGAGTCTTTTTGCTAGTTTTATTTGAACTTAAAGTTAAAATTACTCATCTTGATTCATAAATTTTAGAATTTGATTCATCCTTTAATCTCTTAAGATAGAGCTTAGCCTATCATGCACTACTTCTAAGGATATTGATTGTTCATTAGGATTTTTAGTTGGCAACTCACTCCAAACAACTATAAGTCTTTATAATAAATACCACTTCATTCTTCACTTATTTATATTCAATTTTTCTAAAATCCAAAAATTCTAATCTAAATTCTAAGGAAAACTACATAATTTATAATCTAAAGCTTATACATTAAATCATGTTAGCCCAAATTTTTTTTAGATTAATATAAATTTGAAAATCTTTAGTCTTCACTTTGATCGAGAGTATTCTCTTATGAGGTGTAATTAACTATAGAGGCTTGCCCCTATGAGAGTCTAAAACCAAGAATAAAATAAAACCAAACTTAGTTTTTTCCAATGTAGGGATAAGATTTGTGGAATGAGACCTAAGTTCTAATCATTGGATTAATTTTATAATTGAAATGCTAGATGAATGTTTCATTTATCCTTTGGGGCTAATTGAATGTTCCCTATGAAAAGTTCAATCTTGAATGAAAAGTTTTTCTTCTCAAATTGATAGTTAAAAATTAGTCTATCCTTAAGGAAGGTATACTGTCTATCTATGCATATTTGATTAAAGAAACCCAAAATATAAACTTAAATCAAATCTTGTGATATTGCATTTTGGATGCTAAATTTGTCCACACTCTTCATATGATAATTCTTGCTCCTTATTTGCATCTAAGTCATGAAAAGAGATGAAATGGAAAATGAAGAACTAATCTCAAAATCATTAGGAGTAGTTAAGGGAAAAAATCTATCAATCACAATCATATATTTGAGTTGTTTTCTATATGACCAATTTTAGGCAAATACATCCTAGTAGATGCTGAATGTCTAGGGGCTATAGGGGTAGCTTGAGACCTATATCAGACAATAAATTCAGGGGTACCTTGAGACCTATATCACTAGTAATTTGTAAGTTGTCAAACCCCATTCCAAAATTGATAATACTGCTATCAATGGAATGAGACAAATAGAAGGTTGGGTTAAGGTTAGCAGAAAGAAAGAAGATTAGTTTGCTAGTCATTTTCCTTAAACTTGAAGATAATTTTGAATTAATTGTCTGAAGGTAATTTAAAAAGATAGATTTTAGTTTTAAAGGTCTAGTTTTATAACTATATCCCAACACATAAATGTCATATTAGTAGATAATGTAATCATAAAATGTTTTGTATGAATAGTTGATGAATTTAAAGTTTTGAGCATATATATATATATATATAGACTGAAGATTGGGAGAATATTAGTTTAACATAAGTTGTCTTAAGAAGGTTCAAAATTTAATAAAAATTCAACAAATAATTGGTTAGGGTTTTATAAGACCGCACTTATGTACAAATTTTAATTAGATGATGGTCTAATTGTCCAAGGAAGAAATGATCAAATTGACCAATGGAATAAGAGTAGTTATAACATGTGACTAGCATAGGTATATTATCAATGTAAAAATATGAGTCACTTCTAATTTTGGAAAGAGAAACTGATCCTTAGTGGAGTTTCCAAAAAAATCTATAGGAAAGTAAAACCACATAGACTTGGTGCACTCCTTTTTTTTTATTAAATACAGTATTGAGAATAAAGTACCATATCAAAAGACATACATGATATTTTATAATTAAATTAAATAAAAAAGTGGTTTTTGGAGAAGTAACATTTCTATTATCAAACTCAATTAATGGAATATCAGCCCAAGAGTGAATACAAAGCATATAAGTGTTTGAAAAGAGAAATGATGTTTTAAAAGTTTACCATTCTTGTAATCAAATACAATGAACAAAATGGTATTTCATCTAAATAGATGAACATAACATTCTACTGAAGACTTGAAAGCATGAATGGATTTTGAAAAATTACACCTTTTATATGGTTAAATACGATAGAGTGAATATACTATCATCTTGCAAAGGTATCTAAGAAATAAAAACATGTTTTCAAAAGTCTCTTTACATACCTAGAGATATTTCCCCTACCTCATAAGAATAAGATAAGGTTTATTCTAATTTTGAGTTGCCACCATCCCATAAAGGCAAGCCATCATGGTTAATTACATCTTAAGAAGGATGATTTTAAGAAAACTTATGATTAGAATAGTGACACTTATTCCTTGAATAGAAAGTTTGAGGTAAGGATAGAAATTGGAATTTTTAAAAGGGATTACTCAATGTTGAAGAGTTATTTTTAGTCAAAGGAAGAAAGATAGGGGGACTAGATTCTATGTAGTTAAGAAGCAGCCCCAATCTAACATAAGTTGGGTTTTATAGTTTAAGATGGAAATTTATTATTTGAGTTGATACTTTATTAGAAATGTAGGATTACATTCTCGAAAGATGAGGACATATAAGTTTGGGTCTACCTTAGAACCTTAACCTAAGGTGAATCTTAAAAAGTAGTGACTTGAACTTTATCTAAAGAAATGCAAAATAGTGAGGTGGGACTTATATCTTTAACTCGAAAAAAGAGTTAAGGAAGACCCGATCCTACTTGACTTATAATTTTGCTTTAAATGAAAGTGCAATCTAATCACTTCAAAACCAGGACTTTAGACTCATTAAAATATAAAAATAATATGTTATTATTATTTAAATTTTAGAATATTTAGTAGGCATCAAAGAAGTCCTAAATGCCTCAAACCATGAATAAGGGATTATGCTTCTAAAACTAGATGCAATTAAAATTTTAAATTCTTTTATTAGTTTCCAATGCATTGTATGTTAATTGACACAAGCAAAAAATTAGGATGTGAAGTTTTAAAAAGGTTTAAAAATAGGATTTATCTTTAATGATCATTACTTCCCTAAGATAGAACTGGACCCTTATTAGTTAGGTAGTCAACTTCTACCTACAAGCAGGGAGGTGCCTAAGGAAGGAGAAGAAGAACTAAAACTGCTTTATGAGACCTAAGGCTACAAATGAACCGAGCTGAGCTGAGTATGTGAGTGTTCATGTTTGTGTTCTTTTAATATCAGCTTGTTCAATTTTGGTTCATGTTTGTTCGAGCTTTATTTTTTGTGTTCATGTTTGGTTCATTTAAATTAATAAGTGTTCATGTTCAGTTCATGTTCTTTCGTTTAATGCTTATCAAGCTTTAAACAAATAAACATGAATGAGATGTAAACAAGCTCTACTTTTAGATGTTCAATAACATAACAGACGAGCTTTATCGAGCTTCCTAACAAACGATTACATCACGCATGTTCACAAACATATTTAATGAATTTTTTTAACTATCAAACAAACATGTATTATTTAACAATAATTATATCATTGTATTATAATAAATATAAAATATTTATATTATTTATATTTATTAATTCTATAATCAAGTATTAATTATTTTTATCGATCTTATTCATGAGTTTAAAATCGAACACGAATCGAGCTTTTATCGAGCTTC
>NW_021318638.1:509723-578409 GCF_001605985.2 Dendrobium catenatum
AAAGATTATATATTATTCATATGGTTAGTATAAAATTAACTATTTCGATGAAAATACACATCATATTTGGTGTCATAATGATAATTGCTCACACATGAGCAACTTGTACGTCAGTCCTGCTTTGAACAATTTGGTTTATAATTTAATTATTTTTAGCCCCCTTTACTGCCCTGTACAAGTATGGCCAAAGTGTAAGATGAGATTAGTAACAAATCATCAAGATAATTACAAACATAGGGTAATTTAAGTGACCATCACATATCATAAAATCTTCACAGTGGTAATAAAATAAATCATCCAACCACATCAAATAACATCACACACATCTATCAAATTCATTCATTTATTTTTCATTTAAAATAAACATATGAAACTAGTAATTCATTCAAATTAGAACAACAATCTATGGGTTTCACTAAAAACAAACTATAGTGTGTGCAAAGCTAATTGGTTCAATGACCCTATTAGGCTTCATGATTTCATTTTCTAGATAACTAATTGTAATGTATTAATATTTTTTTATAATATATATTTTTTGTGTTTTAGTATTAATATTATAATTTATGTTCTTAAGAATATATTAACACATGAACTCATTATGGAGTGAATTCATGGAATTAATAAATCTGAGGTAAAAAAGAAATGCAAATGTTTTAATCAAAGATGCATGGAAAAAACATAAATGTATTTTATTTTTAAACTGATTGGTTGATAAAACAAAATTTGTTATCATAAGATGTATTACATGTGTTTTAAGATTGGTGTAGAAATTTATATACATATATTTTACTTCATTTATGTTTAATCTAATTTAGAAAAAAAAAAGGCATAAAGATTTTTTTAGATATTTTCCTTCACAGTGATCATAAATAAAATGAGTTAATTTTGATTTGTTACTCAAATCCATTCATCAAATGATGAAAGTGTATCGAATTGGGTTTAAGATTTTTTTTTAGATTAGGACTAATTAGAATAAGTTTTAGTATCACATCAAGTATATTCATAAAATTGAAGTTGCACCTTAGGTGTAAACTCGAAGTTTGAATTAAATATGCTTTAGATTTATTTAATTCATTTATATTTATAATTATTCTCCTATGTTCATTTATTTTATTACGAATCTAATGAACCATCACTCACGTTTTTATGCTTTTTTAAAATTTTTTTATGAATTCACAAAGTTTATATGAATAATTAGGGCTTTATGTGTTAAAGAAAATAGCATTCAAACTTATGTTTACTAAATAAACTCGAAACTTCATGAAATTTAAGATATAGGTCAAAGACAACCTAAACTATGTTTTTTTTTTTTTTAATTTAGGGACATTTGGAATTATATTGGATTTTTAATGATTTTTACAATATAGGATTAAATTATCATTAATACTCTTCTTGAACTAGTTTAAACATTTAATGAGGGTTTGGGATTAATTTTCTTTGTTCATAGATTTAATTATGAGTTCAATATAACATAGTTTGCATTAGTATAATTTTTTATAACTAATTACAATCTTTTATATTTAGGTTAATTAGGGTTTTTACGTTATTAGGTAGCCAAATAGATTAAAATAATCACCAAATTAAATAGTATAGTCCCTATGGACATTAAGATATTATGCTAAAAGTTTGAATGAATTTGGATCAAGGATTGACTTTCTACATTTTTCCTAAGATGTCTAACCCTAAACACTACGTGAATTTCATTTGGATGAATATGGTTTGGTTTAGGTAAAATCAATGGCTACTTAATCCTCATACCAAAGTCTAATGACCATGAGAAAATCTTGTACAAAATCCCTATTAATTTTGAGTTATGAAAATTTGAAATCTTATCCCTTAATAACTTAGATTGAATAATAACCATTTGATTATATATTAAATGGCTACCATTTAAATACCTAAAACATGGGGAGGTCACATGTAGATTGATTTTATGGGAGCTATCCAAAGAGGTAAAATAGAAGAAGCATATGACCTTGATTTTATCTTTAACCTATAGCTTTGAATGATAACCATCCATATAAATTTTCTAATTTAGACTTCTATTGTACTAATGGATTGAAATTGATCTAGTAGGATCTTTATGAAATAAAAGATCAATCTTATAGTTAGATGGTCATGGTTTCATCATTTCTTTCACAAAGGCTGGGATCCCTATTCTTTTGAGCATAGCTTTGAGTTTTATTGTGAGGAAGTGGCTAGTTGATGGGACTTTCAAATTGTGTGTATTTGCCTTGGTCTAAGGAAGAAATCTCCTTTAAGGGACAAATATTAAAGTTCAGTGGATCAATCTTGGGTGATCGCTATCTCCTTCTTATTGGAGCTCACTCAAACTCATGTTTAGAGAGGTCTGGAAGTTTTGGAAATGAAGGAAAAATGTTGGGTTTACCTTGGGAAGATTTCTAAACTCCCTAAATTCAATGGAAGGAAATGTATATGAAGTATAATACAGTGATTCCTTTTGATACATGCCTCCTATTTAGCCATTAGAGGTAATTAGGGATGGTGAGGATTCATAAAAAATGATAGACTAGGATGATTTCATATAAAACAAATCAGTTAGGGAGAGATGAGTGGAGTAGCGAGTCATTTTCAGCCATTCCGGGTTTGTATGTGTCAGGTCAACTTTAAGGTTTATAAAACAAGGGAGCCAAGTGGTTAGCTAGGTGTAAGGGATGACTTTGTAAGTTATATGAAGCATATAGAGTGAAATGCAAGAGTTAAGATTATGCAAGTTGGGGTAAAATTTGTTTTCACCCATTTAGGTACCTTTCAGGCTAACCCAAAGGATGAGCCAAGTCTTAGGTTATCTTGGGTAGGATAGTTAGGAAGAGTATTCACTTTTGGCTTGAGTCTAGTTCCAAGTGTTCACATAATTTGGGTTTAATTAATTGAAAAAGGCATACATGTCACATATGGGGTTCACTATTGATTTGGTTAATGTGATAGACCATATGAAACCAATTGTTTTAATGACCTTTAACAAGTTCAATGATGTGATTTCAAATTTTGAGACACCATACCAAAGTTTAAATTAAGTTCAAGATGCTGAAAGGTGCGTGGGTCAAGGGTGTCACACAAGGTTAACTTTGTTAATAGGGATAGGGATAGGGCTCAAAGGGGCTTAAGTAAGTTTAATGAATTATTTGGAAGTTTGAGATGTTGTCTCAAGGTCTAGGTTAAGCTTGGTGTTAAGATAATGATGTCATATACATTGGTATTTTAGTAATTTTACCTCTAACCATGGTCAAAGGGTTGATCATGACCTGAATTTTAATTTATGTAGACCAAATGAATATTTATGGGGTTCAAAGTGCAATGGTTAACTTTAATGTAGATAAATCAATCAAAATGCCAATTTCTTTAAATTTATGACATATTGGGTATTTTGAGAAAATTAGGTCAAACCAAATCAAATTGAAGAATTCATTGGTAAGAAAAGGATCAAATCCATTCAAGAGAAGACATGGAATGTTTGGTTTAAACTTAAGGATATGGACATTATTGCAAATCTGATCCAAGCACCATGATTTTGATAATAATAAATATTATTGTGTTTGTTACTATTTCCTCTTATTTCTATGATGTTTTGTTTTGTTTTGTCTATACTAATATTTTAGGAAATTAGTCCTTCATTCACTAGCAATTCTGATCAGTTCAAAGCTTTTTTATTTTTTTTTTGAAACTGCCAATAGCATTTAACATAGAAAAAAAAAACTATTACAAGCTAGAGAATGATAGAAAGCCTATCACACTCATCTTTAAGCAAGCCCAAAAAACTTGGAGGAATCTTATTGCAATCGAGATCCTCCCAAATAAAATCTTTTACTAAAGCAAAATTAGCACATAAATCGGCTAATTTATTATAATTTCTATGAACACAATGAAAAAGGAAATTACCTATATCTTTCAAGAATGACAAATCTTCAACCACTTCCTCCTTATTGGGAACTTTATTTAGAGACTTTTGAAGATACTTGATGACATTATGATTATCCCCTTCGATAATAATCCCTTTAGCTTCAAAGTTCCAATTATGATGAAAGAATTTCAAAGACCGAATAGCCATAAGCTCCAAAAAACCAATGTCCCAATGTACACATTTGATACCAAAAGCAAAAAGAAACCTTCCTGTATGGTCTCTAAAAACTCCTGCAATTCCAACCTCATTAGAGTTTAAGAGAGCAGCATCAAAGTTACCTTTAATCCACTCATTTGGAGGAGGGTGCCAAGAAGAAGTAGACAACATAGAAAACTGATTGGCTCCCTAATGGTCCGAGTAGATATTACAACTTGAAGAAGAAGTAGCTGTTTCAATAGCTTTAGCTGAAAGGAATCCTGTCCCCAGCTCTTTGCCACCATGGGTTACATTATTTCTGCTTTTCCAAGAGAAATACACCATTGCACGGTAAAGATTAGCCGAAAAAGGATTTGATTTAGTCAAAACCTTTAGATTATTAATACAATCCGACAAAGAATTATATCTTGGTAGTTTGAATCCCCAATTGTCTAATGTCTCAAACAATTGAACTAACAAACCACAGCTAACTGCAATATGCTCCTCTATTTCAGCTGTTGTACACCCTCTCGGACAGGAATTAGTTTGAATTATCCTTCTGTACATAAGAAAATCCAAAGTTGGAATGCCATTATTTAGTAATCTCCACCAAAAACAAAGAACTCGTGGTGACAGTTTAATTAGCTTCAGCCACTTTCAGCTACAATTCACTGTACAAACAGAATCATGAACCGTTCTAGACAAAGAAGCCAGTGATTTACCGGAAAACTTATACAACAGTTTCCTGGAGTCTTCATCATCTTCCTTCTCAATCTGTATTTGTAAAATAAGCTTCATTAACTCAATTCCAAAGTATTTCCTAAGCTCAATCTGATCCCATTCACTATCTTTAATAAAGAAATCTTTCTTTGGAAATTCTTCTACCATAACATTGATGAATGTTGGCCATTTAGATATACTCCTATTAAGAATCCACTCATCATGGAGAGTATCAATGGAAGTACCTATAGCTACCTTCCACTTCACCAATGGACGCAGGGACTGCATTCCATTATGTAAAATTTTCCATGTAACAGAACAGTTTTTTTCCTTACTTCATTACAAATATTGTTCCCATACTTAGCTTTTAATGTCCTGTCCAGCAAGGAATTGGAACCTTTAATGAATTCCTAAGCATATTTTGATCTAAGAGGTCCAACAATAGATACATATGAATGAAATCCAGCTCCCTCTTCATCACAAGGCTTACAACGAACATCCCACGAAATATAATGCATACCTGAAGCATTATCCAATTTTTTCCAAATGAACTCTCTACACATCTTCTCTAATTTCTTCAATATGTTAATGAGAACCAAAGAATGAGATACATAAAAGATAGGAATAGCAAGCAAAACAGTCTTCACCAAAATAAGTCTTCCTGTAAAAGAAAAGAACTTGTTTCCCCAACTGTTGATTTTGGCCGCTGCTCTCTCAATAATGAATAAAAAATCTGAAGACACCATTCTTCTTAAGCAAAGATTTGTTCCCAAATATTTCAATTCTGCACCTCCTTATATTTTAGAACTTTATAAAATGACTTCTTCTTTGCTGTACTATCCGACTTCCCATACATAATGGCAGATTTATTCATATTAACTGACAACCCACTCTAGTTACAATAGTCTTCAATGATCCTTTTTAGCATTTTCAAATGACCAATTTTGGTTTCAGAAAAAAGAAGAACATCATCCCCATATAAAAGGTGTGAAACCTTAGGAGCCGAAGCAGCCACTTTTATCCCTAAATCTTTACCATTTTGGTACAAGTTGTTAGATAAAAGTTGGGAGCATAATATGAAAAACTAGGGAGAAAGTGGACATCCTTGTCTAAAACCACTCTTAGCTTCAATCCAATTTGATTTGATACCATTGAAAAGAATAGAAAACTTTGGATTTATAACACACTCCATTAGAAGATTTGAAAAAGCCAAAGGAAATCTGAAGTAATTCATAACATTCTTCAAAGAATTCCAAGACATACAATCATATGCTTGTTCCATATCAATTTTCACCGCCACCATCCCTTTCTTAGATTTAGAAAATCTAAATTTATGAAATAGCTCTTGTACCAAAAAAACATGTTCTAAAAGAGATCTTCCTTTTAAAAAAGCAGCTTGATTTTCTGAAATCAACTTATTGATCACCAAAGTTAGTCTATTTAATAAAAGTTTTGCAACAATTTTATAAATAGACAAACATAAGCTAATAGGACGAAAATGAGAAGGATCTACTGGAATTTGGACTTTGGGAATAAGGACCACCAACGTCTTTTTCCACTTATCATTCATCTTCCCTGAAGAAATAAAATGAGAAAAAGCCTTCCAAATGTCTTGAGCAATTAATTTCCAGTAAGCTTTGATAAAGGAATAAGGAATTCCATCAATTCCAGAAGAGATATTGCTTCCAAGACTCAAAATAACTTTCTCAACTTCCTCCAAAGTATAGTTTGCCTCCAGCAACCCGACATCCTCCTTGCTTAGTTCTTTCCAGTTCTTCGGCCACCCAGAAATAATACAATCCCTCTCCTTCCACTTTTGAGAAAAAAACCTTAATAAGGTTTGTTCAATGGCATTTTGATCAGTAACCATGTCTCCAACTTCATTCTTTAATTGTTTGATAAAGTTCCCATTCTTTCTACCATTTGCAAAGGCATGAAAAAACCAAGAGTTAATGTCACTCTCCTTCATCCACTTTAACTTCACTCTTTGTCTCCACCACACATTTAACCGTGCAAGAGTGATGTTCAGTTCAAGGACTTTAGATTTGAGTAAGAATATAGTTTGTTCAGGATTGCCATCACCATTAGCTTCTTCAAGTTGCAAATCAACCACGTCTTTTTTGAGTTTATCTTTAAGTTCCAATAAATTTTTGAGTTTAGCTCTATTCCAAAAGAATAGAGCTCTTAACACTATATGGAACTTCTTATTCAACACCTCCATAGGATCACCTTTAAGTTGCTTGCTCCAAGCTTTCTTTACTACATTAAAAGATGCAGGATATGAGAGCCAGACATCTTCAAACTTCAACATTCTGGATTGCTAAAAATCTTTGAAATCTAACTGGAAAACCACCATACAGTGGTCTGAAGCCACCCGAGCCACATGTCTGTTAGCTTCTTGAGGGAGTATTTCCAAAGCTTTAGAATTGAGAAGACACCTATCAAGCCTCTCCCATATACGAGATCCCCCACTTTTATCATTACACCAAGTGTCTTTAGGAAATATAATTCCCACATCATGATAATCATAATGATTCATAAAGGAGTTCATCTCTTGAGGAGCAAGAGAGAATTTGAACTTCTTACCCCCTCTTTTGTCTTCTTGAGAAAGAATACAGTTAAAGTCACCACCAATCACAGATGGCAACTCCAAAGAAGAATGTGATCCTAAGCAATCCCATAAATTTATTTTACTATAAACATCTCTACTACCATAAACAGTAGAAATAACACAGGTGCCTTTGTTCACAATACAAAGCTTTCCAATCATACATTGCTCATTTGCTGTAATTAAGGAAAAACTAGCCAAATCAGACCTCCACATCACCACTATACCTCCTGACATCCCATTAAAGGGAAATAGAAAAAAATCCCAATCTTTGCCCATACAATTACAAAACTCTTATTTATCCATAGAAGCTATTTTCGTTTCAACAATGCCCACATAGATAGCATCCCAATCTCTGACAACCTCCTTCATATATAGAGGGGATTCCCTCTTATTTGCCCCTCTACAATTCCAAAAAACAAGCAAACTCATTTGGTCACAAAGGGGGTAGGTCCCCCACCCTTCTTTTTACTTAGTCCATCTTGTTTCTTAAGTCTAGAAGATTGATTCAAAGGACCCAAAAATCTAAGTTCCTTTTGAATTTTAGGCTTAGATTTACCAACACTATTCACCTCTGTGTTATCAATTACAGGAACAAATTCATAATTTCCTTTTCCATCACAGAAATGTCATCATTAGTAGAAGTAACAATCTCCCCTTCTTCAATACCGGGATTTACAGCAGTATAGTCCCCAACAGCAATCATCTCACCAATTTCCTCTTCATGTTAACCAAGCAATTCAAATTTATTATTACTTGGAATAGAAAAATCAGTAAGATTAAAGCTTACATATTCCACTTTAGTAGAAACATAATCTCCAGGTTTTGGTAAAATCGGATCAGCCATATTATCCTCCAATGCCTGTTGAATTTTCTTAGAAATTTGTAAGTCATCTACAACAGCAACTTCCTGAACTTCTTTCCCAATAGATTTCTGCATGTTATTTATCGGAACATATTTGGATATTACAGGCTTTTTTCTTTTAAGATGATTGTTCCATCTTTTCTTTTTGTTGTTGACATGAATCCAAGGCCCATACAAAGGACCTTTAGGCTCCACTTCATGTTCATTAGCTCCCTTCATAATTTTTGCTGCCACATGATCTTTACCTTCTTTCTCCACTTTAGCTTCACACAAATTAGTTGAGTGCCCAATCTTGCCACACATATAGCAAAGAGAAGAAATTCTCTCATACTCAACTTTTTGAAAGAACCTATTGCATGACCATGTTTTGTGTTTTATAATTTTAATTTATACTATATGATTTATTGTGCTCTGTCAAAACCCTAGCTGCTAAAGGTTAATGAAGATACTAATTATGCACTAATCATATAGTATGATTTGGTCTATACTATACACCCTAATTAAAATATTTCTTAATTAATCCCTCGATATCATGCAATCAAATCATGGACAATTATTATGACAGATCGTAGTATACGATATAGTTTGTAAAATATGATTGACAGTGTACAAAATTTGTCATACCATAGATCTTACCAAATAAAATCCATACTATATGATGTGCATAGTGCTAGATAATGGATAGTGTACAAAGTTGGTCATCCAAAGGGTCATCCCAAATGAACATAAGAAATTCCTATATTTTGTACCATATGATATTATAATCATATTTTATGAAATGTTATAAAGGTTAAACATTTCTTCTACATAAACCTGCTAGATGAGTCTAAATTACACTAATCGTACTGTACGATACATGTATTATATTAAGCGAATAAAAGATGAAACTCTTAAAAATTAGGGTTTCTTGAAGCTCACTATTTAAGGATTTATAATACTTATATTATTAAATATTTGGCTGTTGAGACTTTAGGAGAGAGAACCTTGAGGGTGAAAATAGGTTTTTGGTTCTCTGACCATCACTTGCAAGGTAAAAATAGATATGTAGTTCTCTGACCATCTCCTATAGGGTAAAAATAGAGTTGCGGCTCTCTATCCATCACCTAGAGGGTGAAAATAGAGTTGAGATTCTCTGCCTGTAAAAGAGTCACGGTTTTGTGCCACACCAAGTTGGAAAAATAGCATCTGTACGGGCTTCTCTGCCTTGCTGTGAGAGAAAAAGGAGAGTCACTACTGCTTAGTATAATACTTGGTGAGGGAGTATCCAAGGAGTGGGTGTGGCTCTAGCTGACCAAAAAATAATAAATTTTGGTGTGTTCATTCTGATAATTTTTTGCAGTTTATTTTTTGCAATTATATGTGTGGTTGAAAACTCTGATTTAGTTTGTTATTGTAAAGTTTACTTATTTTTGTATCCTTTGTGTTGTATTATTGTGAGTGGATTTGAAAAGGTTTTGAAGAATTTCTTTTTCCCTATAGAATTTTTTAAATATCTAATTCGCCCTCCTCTTGGTTAGCCTTGGGCTAGTTTTTTAAAGGTGTAACAACCTCACAAACATTCAAGTGGTATCAGAGCGGGACTCAAAAATTAAGTTTTTAAAAACTTTTCAAGAACGATCAGTGGATAACTTTGGAAATCATAATACTGTAAAAGGATATTCAATCACACAACCACCTTTATTTGATAATATTTCTTTTAATTTTTGGAAAATTCACATGTCTACTTTCTTGCAATCAATTGATTATCACATGTGGATACTAGTTCAGGAAGGATATTCTGCACCATCATGGTTACTTAATGACATGAAACTGAACTTCCTTTTTTTTAATGGAGTTTAGAAGATAGAGATTTTGCCCAACTTAATGCTAAATGCTTAAACTATTTCTTTTATGCTTTGAAATATGAAGATTGCATGCGTGTATCAACTTGCAGAACTGAAAAATAAATCTGGGATAGACTATGCAAAACCTATGAAGGAACAATTGAATTGAAACAATCTAGGTTAAATATTCCACTCCATGCTTATGAATTCTTTCGCATGAAACCTAGTGAAACCATATCTAAAATGTATACTAGGTTTACACAAATCATTACTTCCTTGCATGCATTAGGAAGAGAACTCACAAATTCTAAAAAGGTTGATAAAATTTTACATTATCTACCTATTTACTATGATAAAATAAATACTATTAATGAATCCAAGGATCTAAATGTTTATTCTATAGATAATTTACTTAGGTCACTCATTGCTTACGAGCAAGAAGTGAGTCAAAGACAACTTGATGTAGGAGGAAGAAAGAAGGATAAAATAGTAGTCTTGAAGGCTAATGATTCAAATAATTCATTTGATAGAGGAGGGGAGGATATCGCACCGATGAATCGACAGTTTTGAAGATTTCTAAAGAAAAAAAAAACATCATAGAACTGGAGCAAAGGTAAGAATTATAAAAATTCTAATGCTTCTTATGATATTTTTTTTTGGGAAAACCCACAAAGGAGCCTATGCGTTAATTCAGGAAAAATTTACACGATCCTTAAAGAGACCTCAAGCTCACTATTGCTCGAATGAGTTATAAAAAGGAAGCAAAAAAACATAAGAACTCGAGGTCCCTGCTAAGCAAAGTTACAAAAAACCCTAGGTACAATCTACTTTGCACAAATATGAGCACCCAAAAATTATGTGAGAACAATAAAATGTCAACCAGCTCTATCTTACCTTCTAGAGCGAGCTCTCTACTGACACCTGCATAAAGAAAATTTTGCAAAAAAGGATGAATCCCAAGATAGACATAACATAAATTAAGCATAATCTAGAAAATCAATCCCAATAGCTATCAACAAAATATGTTCTAATAAAGATGAGTTAGATATTACTAATTACCAAAATAATATCCACCAATTAGTATGTATACCACAACCTCCAAGCACAAGAGAAAATGCCAAACCAGGGAAATCAATATCAACGCCAATGATACCACATACGAAGGCCACCAGAGAAATGAGGAACAGAGCAAAGCAAACCACCATGGAAATAGCAGGACCCTAAATTACTCGAATGGAAAAACCCACCACCAATAATAAGACTGAGTAGCAAATAGGATAAGCACTAGACTAGAAAACAAACAAAAGGGGCCAATTGATAGAAAGGACATGATCCAATAGGTAAATATTAACAGTAAGAATACCATAAGATAAACTCAACATGGCAAAGCATAAACCCGCAAAATAGCCCCGGCCCCCAAACATATGAGAACCAAGGCAATAAAACTTAGAGCCTCCAAACCTATCAAACTCAGTAATAAAGATGTTCCATGAATAATAACAGCACCACTCAGCAAATTCAAAGATAGGAAAGTTCTAGTCAACCCCCACCAGCAAAACCCCAAAGCCCTCCAAACTAGGCCTATTAAAGTACACAATTCAGCACATAGTAACAAAGACATTTAATAAATAGCCCAATTGGAAAACCTTAAAAGAAAGGATACCACAATAGGGCAAAACCAAAAAAGCCAACCAACGAATCTAATATAACACCATAGGAAAAATAATCCCCCAAAACATTAAGTAAACAAAGCATCTTGAAATCGTGCCACATGACCCAAGAAAATCCAACACCGAGATGTTCCAGAAAGAAACTAGAAATAAAGGCCCAACAACATGCAGGAACACCATATTGGGACTCACCAAGCAGCACAACATGCTGGTACCCAAAGAAAATAGAACAATAAAAAGAAGACCCACAAGGGGGATAACCACCAGCAAACCAACCAAGAAAAAAACCCCAAGCCAATGAAGAAAAGACCTACAATCTCCAACAAACCAACCACATTAAATCCTAACATAAGGCATACCAATTTTATCTAATATTAAATGCCCTTTTAAAGGGATAGGTAAATTAGCGGTTGAAAAATTAGTAAAGCAAGCCAAATTACTCCCAAAGTTGGCAAGCCAATTAACACAAGCATTACCCTCCCTATACACATGAGAGAATGAATATTAACAAAGATCATCAAATGTTTAATATCCCTAACAAGATAAAAAACCGCGGGATTGCACACTAAGTCTTGAACATTATTTAAACATTGAATACTATAAGTAGAGTCAACTTCAATCCAAATGTTAGGAATATCAAGGGATATACATAATTTCATCCCATAAAGAATAGCATAAAGGTCAGTAAACTATACATTGCGGTCTATAAGGGACTCACAAAAGCAATAATAACACTCCCATGTCTATCCATGATAATCACACCACACCCCAATATGGAACCTTTTGCAACACCACCCACATTCAATTTATAAGAGTTAATAGAAGGTTTAACCCAGTAAACATACCTAGGTTCAGAAAGAGAGTGAGCCTCTTCTAGCGTGAGGCCTAAAATAACAATAAAATAATAATTCTTAAAGTTCTTGATGGAAAGTAGATTATCAAAAAAAAGGCTTAAAACTTTATCTTTTCCATTTTTGACAATCCTATGATGGTTCATACCAACACCATTGAAAAGGGAGTTATTCCTATCCATCCATAAAACCCACAAAATAAGAGAAGGAATAACATTCCTATTATGCCCTTTAGACTTGACAAACCAAGAGTTAAGGATAGCATTAATAGACATATTAGCATTAAAGAAATTTAATTTAAAAATATCATCAAAATAAGTCCAGGTTTTAATAGCTAAAGGACTCGAAAGAAAAACATGATGCATATTCACTACATGATAACAAAATTGGCATTTGGACAGTAAGATAAAACCTCTTTTAATTGAGTTGTCATCAATAGGAATGGACATATGTATAATTCTCCAGATAAATATAGTAATTGTAGAAGGAATACTTTTATGACAAATCATGAAAAAAATGTTAGTAACCACAATCTTAGTTCTAAAAGTATGCCAAGCATCCTTTAATCTAAAGCCCTATCTTTGGATAAATTACATAATAAAAGATCCTCCAAATCGGTGTTCAGAGGAAGGTTCAGAATTTGTTGAAAATTGAATTTGGAATCACATTAACAAGTTTATCATAATCCCAATAGTTTTCAGTAATGAAAAAATTCACCTTAATCATAATAGTAGAAGAAGTATTAGTAATCGAATCAATGGAATATAGTAAGATCTTGAAAAAATTTGGCTATAATCAAGATCAATAGTGAGTTAAATCGTAATATGCCTCTGATCCATCAAGCCAACATGAAAAGAACCTGAAAGCTTCAATTTAATAAAAAAATTGTGAATGACATTAAGATTAGGATGCTGAAGAAGGAACTTGCCAACTAACGTTAATGCAAAAGAGCGGCTAGCTATGAAACCACAGCATCATCAAACATCAAAGCCAGACAACCCTTAAAAGAAGTTTGAAAAAAATGAAATTTAGCCATAGATGAAGAAGATCCAGCTAAAACCTCCTTAAAAGACTGAGATTTTCCATCAGGAAATGAAGATGACGACAGGATAGATGACGACAGAATCATCATCTCCCAAAGCCATTCATGATCTTCCAAATTTCTTCCAAATTTAAGAAGGGACCCAAACTCACTTGGGCTCCCAAAACTTTTCTTCCATAATCTTTAGATTTAAGGGCTCTCACAAAAGACTGAGTGGGAGCATATGGTTTTTGGCTCGATATTTATTTCCTATCACTTAAAATCAGCCATTCATGATCTTCTTAACATATGTATTTTGTCTTGTATTTTTTTGTGACTTTATTTATTTTTTCATTTTATTCCTTAATTTTTTATTGATGATTTATTTTTTAAGTTTTTTTTTCACTTTTTATTTTTTTTACTAATTATCATTCTTTATGATTGTGTCCTTATTATCACCCAAAAACTACTTCACTAAATCTCACTATCTTTTCCTGTAAATAAAAATTTCATCTTCTATTGCACTGTACGAATAACCTTCGTATTGTACGATCTACACATCATTATCTTGTTCATAACCCTTGGCTTAATGGATGATCCAGATTGTATCTATGATTGACAATTATACTGTACAAACCCCTGTTCATCTGGATGATACATGTGTTAATCCAGATTAGGATGAATTCATTTTAGTTTGTATGACATTTAATATTAATCATAATATACGAACACCTATTCATAATGTATGAACCTTTTGGTCAAGGGTCATACTGCCTAACTTCTCGGGATAATTTCCCTATCTCTAATCATCCTATATGATGTCTGATCATACTATACAATCAGGTAACATTTTTTACTAATCATTTGGCCAAATTGATTGCTCATGATTATCCCGTACGATTTCATGATCATATTGTATGATCCCACGATCTTATTATACGATATCTTGAAATTATATTTAAATAGCCCCAATTCATTCAAATTATTCACACAATCCTTCTAATCTTCCTTCTTGTAATCCCAATCTGTGCAATGGTAGGCAATGGAAAGCATAGTCACCAAACTCATGGTGCTTCCTCCTCTCGCAACCCTACCGATGATCATTTTTTTGCAGCTTCTGGTTAATCTGCCTTCTGCAAATATAAAGAAGCCAAAATGACTCCATCTAGGATTCTCAACCAATAAACCTTAAACTTTCTGGTAATGAATCTCTTCAATTCAATTGTGCTCCAATTCCTCCTCAGTTTAGCATACCCATTCCACTCTGAAATCCTTTACAAGTTCCTAGTAAATCTTAAGATCATTGGGGATGCCACTGTAATGTCTTTGTGTTTTTATTCTCAAAATGTGGTAATAACTAAATAGGGCATAGGAACCCATCTTCAATTAAACACCCAAGTAAATAGACCCCTTGCCATGGCCTCTAGATCTATTTTTTATTGGAGTGTTGTAAATCTCTTGCTTAGAAATGCTACTTTGAACTACCACCAACCCTTGGTTCATACTCTTAATTAAAATGTAAGAATTATTCAGCACATTCTCAGAACATCAATCATCCCTAAAGTTGGAGACCTAGTAAACATCACTCCCCTACTTTCAATTGTCACTTACTTCATCATGTCAAACATCTAAAGGGATGAAGCCCAAATGTTAGTTGACTACATCCAAAATCTTACTTCCATTCGACTCCCAGCCACTAGAAGTAAACAAAAAATTCCTCTAGGACATTTGATTGGGTATTTCTTGGATTAAAAAATATAATATCATATATTTTGCTCATCAAAACCACACTCTAATCTTCTTCTCGGATGCCTCCTTCTATATACTCATAATAGGAATAGGAGCTAAAAGACCCATTATTTAATGAAGAAGGAGATGCTTCCCCTATAGTTGATCATGCACCTGCACCATCTCCTCACCACTATTCATAAGAGGAGTTGATTCAACATTTTGGTAGACTTGAGACTCGCCTAGATCAACAACAAACTAAATATGATAATGTCATGGGTTGGTTCAGGGAGCAATTTGGAAGTATCCAATAATAATTCACTTCCATTCAATAGAAGTATGGTAGCTTTAGTTAGTTCTTTCAACCACCTCCACAGCCACCTCATGATGAGGATCCACCACTGTTCTAGTTTTTTTATATATATTTTTTTCTTTTTTATGTTTAAGCTTATTTTTTTTCCTTTTTTTGAAATGCATTTTTCCTTTTAGTCCTTTTTTGTTATCAAATGTTTTTCTTGTAATAATAATAATAAATTATGTTTATTTTCTCTATCAAGTGGATCTTGTATTTCTTTCAAGTAGGTTTTTGTATTTCTTTTAATATTGGGTTATTTTCTATGCTCTTTACTTGAGAAATTTTCATACTAGTAAAATGTTATTTTTGTTAATCATACTACCTGAATTGTATTCAAACTATTTGAATTAAATCGTATTATATAAAATCGATTGTACTATCCAAATGAACTCTTTATGCAATGCTTTTTTTTTATTTGTAATAAAATTACTTTTATTCTTACTTAAAAGGCAAAACAAGAAATTTTTTACAAGTTTAAACCTAAAAGAATAAAAAAATTATGAATTTACATATCCCTTCTTGTTGCTTTTGCATGTTAATTCCTTGTGTGAACTTAAAAATCTAAATCAAATTGGAATTAAGATGGTTGAAATGAAAACCTATTCATTCTACTATATTTTTTTATATCATGAATATATTCTGCAATTTGACAAATGAAATTTATTATTTTTCTAAATCAAGCTATTTATTCCTATTAAAAAGATTAGGTTTGCTTTATAGATTATTCCTCCCATTTTAAGAGAGTGAGTTATTCTTCTTTTCTATTTGGAAGATAATCTTTACAACTTAGATTCATAAGGATTTAGAAAGGAAGCAATTTGCAAAAGATCAAAAGAGGTACAAAATGAGCCCAAAATCTAAAGATGCGCAATGAGACCAAAAATAAAAGATTCATAAAGGGTATCAAAAATAAAAGATGTGCAATGTGCGCCAAAATCTATTAAAAGAGACACTAAATGAGCCCAAATTAAATTAATTTTTCTTTATGGTAAATCTTTAAATCTTATAAAATCCCTATGTTAATAATATATTTAATACTTGATTTTGAAAAATCTTGGTTCTTCTTTCATCACCTTTACAATAATATTCTATTCAATATATTTTATGCTAGTAATCTAAAAAGTTTAAGTTTCTCTATATAATTGTAATTCCGGAATTAGATTTTTGTTAAAATAAAGGACTTTAGCCTATGAAGATTTTAAGCTGGGTGTGCAAACTCTAGAGTCTAAATCCTTTTATTACAATAAAGTCAACACTAATCTTATTTGGTCTTTTTTGTTTGAAGAGTAAATTTATTGCATCTTCAAAAATGCCCATGAGAGTTATGATAAATGTGATGATCTTTCTTTACCTTGAGTTGTTAGTTTTTTTAATCTATTTATTTTTCTATTTCTATTTCTATTTCTATTTTTCTTTACTACTATTTTCCCTCTTTTTATGATATCAAAAGGGGGATAGTTATATTGTTGTTCTTATATTATTATGTGTTGTTGCATTAGTATTCATTTTTTTTTTATATATATATGGTTATCATCTAAGGGGGAGTTTAGAAGAAAGGATCTTTGTGAAAATTCTAAATAAAAATGTTTGTCATTATAAAAAATGTGGAGATTATTGCAAATCTGATCTATGAACTATGATTTTAATGACAACAAATATTAATATGACTGTTACTACTATCTCTTATTTTTGTGATGCTTTATTTTATTTTGGGTGTACTAACATATTAGTAAATTAGTCCACTGTTCACTTGTAATTCTAATCAGCTCAACATTGGGAAGACTAGGGTTACAATCATTTTTCAAATTTTTCTATATTTATTATTCTTTCTTGAGTCATATCATGTAATTGGGTGGATATCTTTGCTAAGTAACCTTGCACACATAGGGGGAGAGAGAATAATGTTTTTAAGAGAGTTTTAGTACATTATATTGTATGATTTTGGCTTTATACTATACGACCTTGTTTTATATTATTTAATTTTAATTCATACTATACAATTTATGGTGCTTTATCAAAACCCTAGCTGGTAGAGGTTAAATAAGATACTAATTATGTATTGACTGTACAATATGATTTGGTTCATACTATACACCCTAATTAAAATCTTTCTTAATTAACCCCTTGATATCAAGCAATCAAATCATGAATAATTATTATGACAGATCGTAGTATATAATACAGTTCATATAATATAATTAATAGGGTATACAATTGGTCATCCCAGAGATTTTACCAAATGAAATTCATAATTTTTATACTAATCATACCATATGATGTCCATAGTGCTTGACTATCGATAGTGTATGACATTAACCGTTCCAAGGATCATCCCAAATTAACAGAAGAAATTCCTACAGTTTGTACCAAACAATACTTTGATTATACTATATAAAATGTTATAAAGGTTGAATAGTTTGTCTGAATGAACTTGTTGGTTGAGTCAAAATTACATTGATCGCACAATATGATATGTGTATCATACCATACGATATGTGTATCATATGATACAAATAAAAGATAAAACTCATAAAAATTAGGGTTTCTTGAAGCCCACTTCTTAAGGTTTTCTTGTACTTCTATTTAAAAATCTTTGGTTGTTAAGACTTCTAGAGAGAGAGAGCTTTGAGGTTAAAAATAGAGTTGTTGTTCTCTAACCATCAATTGGAGGGTGAAAATAGAGTTGTAGTTCTTTGACCATCACCTGGAGGGTGAAAATAGAGTTGTGGTTCTCTGGCCATCACCTGGAGGGTGAAAAATAGAGTTGTTGTTCTCTGACCATCTCCTAGAGGGTAAAAATAGAGTTGAGGCTCTCTTCCTTTAAAAGAGTCATGGTTATTTATCACACCGGGTTTTTGAAACAACCTTTATATGGGCTTCTCAGCCTTACTGTGAAAGCAAAAGGAAACTCACTACTGCTTAGTGCAATACGTGGAGAGGGATCTCTACGGAGTGGACGTAGGTCAAGTTGACCAAACCACTATAAACTCTTGGGTTGGGTGTTCATTCTAATTATTTTCCACTTTAGTTTTTGCAATTATATGTGAGGTTAAAATTTTTTATTTATTTTGTTGTTAAAATTTTTATTTATTTTTGTATCTGATGTATCAATTATTGTGTGTAGGTTTGAAAAGATTTTAATGAACTTCTTTTTCCCTAAAGAATTTTTTAAATATCTCTACTATGTATTAGAGTGAAGGATGGTAAGGGAGTTTAGGATGTCATTCTAATATATAGGTGTATTTATGAAGGTTTTGTAGTCATTTAAAACAAAGTTCTAGATCCCACCATTCTTATTAATAGATATAATATCAAAAGAGACCTACTTTCCCCTAATAAAGATATTTTTGTCTTAGGGTTCCTTCATATTAACAAAGAATTCCCTGCCAATAGAGACTATACAAACTATAGGCTCGTAATAAAAATTCATCAACCACCTATTTATAATAAAAAATTATATCTATCACTTGAACTCCTAAAACCTCTCTTAGGGATCACTTATTTGTAAATAACTAATAAGTTTTACCTTTCCTCCACAATAACACTTACAAAGTTCTTTTTATCAAATAAAGAGGAGGATAAAGATGACCTTTTCATACCTAGGGTGATCTTTGGGGTTGTTCTTCTTGTGAATATCTACTAGCACTTAACTTGAAAGTTTTAGGAAGCATGGGAAATTGAATTCAATAACCATTACATTTTATAAATTTCACAACATTACAGTGCTATGTCAATCATTATGGGACAAATTTCTTTCCTCTGCGCCAAGAAATATTGATGCTAGAGATTTTTTCATGAATAGGTTTATATACATGTGATACTCAAGGCCATATTACAAGTAGATCTAAATATTTAAAAATTCAAATAAGAGATCCATTAAAGAGTTTAGGCCAATAAATTTTTATTTGTGAAGAGTTACTATATTCTTATAGAAAAGGGAGGAAAATAAAAAGAGTTGTGAATTCCCCTTCATATTGGAGAAGAAGACATATTGAGAATTATTAATATCCAAGACATTGAATGTCTTATATATGAGATACATTATCTTGATTAATATGTAGAATAAGACTAATTATTTAAAGTTAGTTTTTTATGTTCATGCGGGGAGGTCTTATGCAACTATGTTAAAAAAATTTAATAAAAAATCAAGTGGGAACTACACAAACTTTAAAAGATGCCTCTAAATGATCCTTATAGAATACTGATCCACCTCTTCAATCCCAAAAAAAAGAAAAATATGGTTGGAACTTTAGCAATAGCAACTAGTAATAGGGGTCCAAAACATTCTTCTCCACATGTTTGTCCTATAAAATTATATATTCTAGAAGAAATAGTAGCTCATAAATACAGCAGATATCGATAAGATGATGAATTGGTGAATAGTTATTCCTCCTGCTCTTCTTTTTCATACATATATAAATATATATTTCTCACATATATCATATACTTATTTTCTATTTTATGGTGAATGGAGATTAATCTTGAGCTAACTCAAACCTTGAATGGATAAAATAATGAATTTGTGAGGATTAAATATCTTTAAGGAGAACATAGATGAAAATATAAAGAGAAAAATAAAAAGAGGATGGTAGTAGAAGACCGATTAGTATAATATAAAATGAATAAACCATAATTATAACTACAATTTCTTTATAGAATCAAAAGATGGATCATATCCAAAGGGAATTGCTAGATGCATTAGTAGAGATTAATCAGTATGTGAAGAACCAATAGGTCCATGAACTAAAGTTAAGGGCCCTTCAAAATAAAAATAAAAATAAAAGATATTTTAAAGTCTTCTATCTAATAAAGAAACTACTTTATCAGAGGTTAAGTTCAATCATGATTATTTTCTTCGAAGCCATAGAAGATTTATAAAAATCCTTAGTATGTAAGAGTTAGAAGCTTCATAATCATATATATGTCATAGAAATGAAGGATTCATACCAAAAATTCATTATAGGGCTTCACTTGATGATTCTTAAAAAGAATTTGGTTGGTTTAATACAAGATAAGAGCAAATATAGAAGGTCGCTTCCCAAGTCAAACATTTGAAGATATTCAGCCAAAGATATAAGATGACGTCAAGATTTTTTTAAATAAGGATGATACTATTTATATTATGTAGTACATTATATTGTGTCATAAATTTAGAGACTATACAACCTCCTCCTTTTATGCATTGTATAAAGGTTTCTTCATTAAGTTATATCTTCCTTGGATTAGTAGCAATTTTAAACTTTAGCATGTAATGAAATTATGACAGAGCTTATCAAAATTTTTACACACTTTTGAAGTTGCTCATTCAAATATGATATTAACCTATGTAGGATTTTATTTAGACCTTTTAAGTTTATTTATCAAAATATTATATTAACATGTGCACGACAAGTTAATCTAACCCCCCTAGACATTTTATTAAAAAAAATAGACCTTCATGAGATTATTTATCAAAATATGATATTAACATGTATATAAGAGGTAAATCAAATCCTTTTTAGATTGATTATATTTAAGATGGGGTAAATAATCATGTATTAAATATGAAGATTTACATATCTTTAAGTACATAGAAGTTTAATTAGAAGATACATTTAGAAATCATTGATATACTTTTAAAGGTTTTTGGCATTCCATATTTTAGGTATCATCTTTCGATCTGAATCTTTAAGCTTGAAAGTTCCAGGCTTCCCCACTATATATAGTCCCTCTCATAAAGGTAAAAGTTAATTTTTTTTAGGTCCCTTCCCAGCATCCTCTATACTTTGCAAGACTAGATCTCCAATAGAGATAGGTTAGGGTTTTGCTCTTTTATTAAAAAGACAAGCTACTCATTGATGATAAGTGGCACTTCTTAGTGAAGCTACATCATGCAATTTTGGGAGAAGATCAAGATGATAATGTAACTAATTTTAAATCTTAGCAACATAAAGAAAGTTGAGCCTTAGGGCTTGGGATACCAATTTCAATAGGAATAATTACTTTTGCACCAAAATATAAATTATAATGAATTTCTCCTACCTAGGTTCTTGATGTTGTATGATAAACCAATTACACATTAGGAAGCTCACCAACCCATTACCCCCAAACTTTTCTAGTTGTGTCTTTAATCCTTTTATAATGGTTCTATTTCTTGTTTCTATTTGTCCATTTATTTATGGATTTAATATGGCCATATGGATCAGTTGAATATGAATATCTTTATAGAAAGATGTGAAGGCTTTTACTATAAATTGAGTTCTATAATCAATAATAATTTTGGAGGAAAATCGAAGTGATATATGATAGTATTCAATAAGTATTGCTTTACATTTGTTTAAGTAATTTTTGTGAGTGGATTAGCTTCCACACACTTAGTAAAATAATTGATGCCTAGAATAATGATTTTTTACTTTATTCTAGTGAAAGGGTTACGTGATATTTATTACCCATTGAGCAAATGGCTGAGGACTTTTAAGAGATGAAAGTTCCACTGATGGGACATGTGTGAGATTAAAATATATATGATAATTAATTCATTTGCAAATAAAGTTTAATGCATCATGTTTTATCGTAGGTTAGTAAAATATGCACCTCATGATTTTTGAGTAAGCTCTCTATCTCCTTGATGTTTTCTATAAATCTCTAAATGGGACTCCTGAAGAGCATATTTATCTTTTAATGGAGGAATACACTTGACGTGTGATCCCTTATCTTTTTAAATAATTTATCTCAAATCATGATAAAAGTTGTAGCTTATTAATGGATGTAGATAGGTGTTATTAGATCTTTTGATATAACACCATCCAATTTGAAAGATATTATGAGGTATCGAAGAAGTGTCATTTTCTTCTTCAGTAGATCATATTTTTTATGGACCTTTTCTACTAGGTAAGTATATATCCTCAATGTATCTTCTATTATATAAATCTCATGTTATAGATATTACAAGCTTGGATAGTATATAAACTCAAGCATTCTATTCTTAATAGATATGGAAGATATGATATAAAATAATGTGATAGAGAAGTTATATCACCCAACTAAGATATTGTATTAACTATGGGTTACGAGTATCAAATTATCCATATACTATGATGCCAAAAGTTGAGAATATATGAGAATTTATAAATTTTGAACCCCGCAATATATGCTTAATCTTATCCTTATCACAATTTCTTCATACTCAACTACATTGTTGGTTATTATAAAATAATGCCCACATTTTAAAGTTTTGTTCTAAGGAGAAAAAAGCAGTTTCCTGCTCCTACCCCAAACCTTCCAAATATCCCATTGTTTGAATTAAAAAGTGTAGTTTGAAAAAGAATTAATTTTCTTTGGGAAAGTTTAATTTCTAGAATTATAGTTTTAAAATTGAACATATTATTATGACTGATATATCATCTCAGGAGGCAAATATAACATTCTCTAATGGGTTCAAATTTCAAAACTTTGAATTCATATTGATTATTGTAGTCAAATTCAGGAAAGAACCACATATGACCCTGGAGGGTCGAAATGAAGTTTAATTAAATGTTCAATTAAAATAGTCTGGATAAAAGATCATTAATTTCTTTATCAAAATCATGATAATATAATTATATATCTTTTCAAAGAAAGAAAATATCACATATTATCAATAATTTGGATATGACGATAATGATAAATGAATTTTAATTTCCCAAAGAATATTAACTAAAATTTGAAATTTTTTATTTTTGAAAATCTAGTATGAGCTTCTAAATCTCCTATGAGCATAAGATCTTATAGTTAATTACATCATAGGGAAACTGGAGTTTCTTATGAATACTCTCTATTAAAATAATGATAAAAATTTTATTTAAGAATTTAAAGTTCGATGTCAAAGGAGGTAAGGGTTGGAATTGTAAGTGGGATTGGATCAAATTTTTTTTTAAGATAAAGGAAGAAGGGTAGGGAGTGTTTTAAGATTCTAAAATAATTCAGAAACACTCCAACATATCCTAAGTATTGGGCTTAAATTTGATTGAAAGAGATTTAAGTTTAAAAGTCAATTTTACTAGAATATTGAGATTTAATTCTTGGAGGTTGAGATCTTATAGCCTGAGCCTGCCTCAAAACCTAAGTTTAAATTGGGTACTAAAAATCAATGACCCAAACCTAGCTAATGCAGTGCAAATTTGGACTTCCTCCAGTCTGGATTGGGGAGCCAGTTAAACCACCTAGGCACTTTAAAACCATGTATCCGGTTATTAATAAAAGAGTGGTTAAGGATATTAATTAGATTGAGTTTAAAGAAAGCGGGGCTGACATCTATAACAAATCCTAACTAGACCCTTAATATATGTTGGGTATTGATGCTTAAAGTAAAATGTAATTATATATTTAGACATGTATGTGTTTGGTACTAATGCGATCCATGCTAGTTTACTCGATTTAATGCATGAATCAAAATGAAATAGTTTAAAAATTATGCATAAAAATAAGTTTTTCCATATAGATTGCACAACATCCCCTTGACAGATCTACACCCTCATAGGCCAGGTCGTTTGTCAAAACCCACAGGCGGGGAGGTGCTTAATAAGGTAGAAAAAATTATAATATGATGCATGAAAAACCCTTGGCGAGTCCGAGCTTACTTTTTAGGACCGTTAGAGTTTCTATCTAAGCTAAATTTTTAATTTGTTTAAGTAGAAAAATTTTTATCGTACCCTCACGAGCCTCCGATCAAATTCCATGCTAAAATAAATACATCATGCAAATAAAAATATTAGAGAAACATATAATTTCTAGTGCGTAATCAATTAACAAATTAATTAAATTAATTACTCAAATTAAATGTCCATGTGGTAAGTGCCACTTAATATTACATCCCATAATTGCTGAAAAGTAAAGTGGTCGGGTACCATAGACAATAAGCCCATATTTCTAATCCTAAGACTCAAGTGACTTTGAGAATGGGCCGTCTCGTTATCCACTTCTTCATCCTTCTACAGGGCTTTGTGGATCATTGGGTCCCAATTTTCAAAAAGAAAAGAAACTCCCCCTCGAGAGGGGTGTTATCTTTCCTCTTTGTATACTTGAAAGATATCCTAACCTGATCTTCCAAATGGAGGAAGACTCTTCCCTTAGGGATGTCTTCTCCTCTTTGGAATCCAAGTTGGATATAAATATCCCATCTCAAATCACTTGATATTTATAATTAAATAGATCAACTTATATTTGAATTTAAAAGAAAATTTCTAGACTCAACAACTTATAGGGTTATCCTAAGCAGTTATAAACAAATCATCTCAAGCAGTTAATAATTTAAAGATGCTTAAATTTATAGCCACGCTTGTCCATGCTCTTTAAATTTAAAGGGGGACTTATGCATTCTGAAGCACTTGTGCAAGGCATATTATATTCATTTTTTTTATTTATGCCCCCTTTAATATTTATGCCATGTATGACTATGACCACCTTCATAAGATTGAATTAGTATAAACTGCTCCTAACCTAAGAGTAATCTATCACATAATTAATCATATCAAAGAGTGTAGAAAATAAGTAAAAAAATACATAAATCTACACTAGCAAACATTATGTAGTGAAAGCTCAAAAGCTCGGCACACAACAGAAAAATAAACACTGACCTAGCCTAAGACTAGAGTTGGTTATCCTAGCAAACAATCTAAAGTGTGTGAGGTAGGCTGTGTGGTTTGGATATGTCCTATAGATGGCAATTTGTTAAAGTTGCTTGAAGTTCTAGTTAGTTGAAAGGTTTAAGGGATTTAAGTTTGAGTTTAAGTATTAATGGCTTAAAATTGATTTTAAAGCATATTTTAAAGGGTTATTGATTACCACCTTTGTTGCTCACCGAGACCATTCAGTTTGCTTCATCTTCCTTAGGGCTAATTTAATAGCCTCGTAGGCCTGGGTTACCTAGTGGTAACTGGTATAATTAAGTGACTTAAGTTGACTAAGATTTGAAAATTAATAAATTTTAATTAAAGTTGATTGATTGTTAGTTTTAAGATTGATTAAATATTTCTGGAATTTTAAGTGATTTTTAAATTTTAGGAATTTTCTAGATTATTTTAATCAATTAATTAAGGGTCAAAACTTGATTTTTTTTATTAAGGTTTATTTCTAAAAAATTAGTATTTTAATAAATATTAGACCATGAGATGAGTTGTTAGACACTAAGTTTGCTAGATTTATATTTTTCTATATTTATTTATGAAGTTTTGATTGGATTTTTGGCTTAAGTTTGACTGAATTATTGACTCTTTCACTTTGATTAATTTTTGAAGGTTTAATATTTTTAATAAATATTATTTTTTTAATGAGTTGAATGCCTTTGAGTTTGTTCAATTTAAAATTTTCTAAAATTAGTTACAATTTTTCAAAGTTTGATAGTTATTTCAATTATTTAATTGGTTTAATTAAGGGGGTTTTTCATGATTTGAGTCCAAATGAATTCCAAACTTTTTGAAATCACTTCCAAAGACTAGAAATGATCTGAGGGATTATCAAGTGTTTAAGAATTTTTTAGAATTTTTAATTAATTAAATTTTAATTAAAATTAAAGTAAGTTCAGATTTGCTCTCAAATTAAAGAGGTCTTATTTTTGTTAAGTTAGAAATTAAATGCTGATCAGTTTAAGATATCATATGTAATTTTTGAATTTAAACTTGATTTATTAGAATTTTTAGAAGTTTAATGCTTAATTAAGGGGCTTCATGAATTTTAAAATCAGTGAGAAAATTTCTACGAGTTGTACGTGTCACTAAGTTAAAAAGTTCAAAGTTTCAAGTCAAGATGATGTGTATCCTAATTTCTAAAAATCTTCTATATTTTTTATACAGGTGTACTTAATTATTGTCCTTAATGATATCACTAAGTTAAATAGGTTTAAATCATGATTTGTCCAACCCTTGGACACATATGAATACACATACACAATCATAATCAACTATTAAATGTAGGAGAGCCTAAGCTATATGCAAGTGTGTGCACCCTACACATACCAGAGACAAAATTAACATAAATAATTAACAAGTTGATTAGTGAATAATTAAGATAATTATTCACTAACCATCCCCTTTAAATCTATTCGTTCAAGCTCAATCAATGTTTAAAGTTTCTAGGGGGGTCTCTCAAAATTTAAAGATTTAAATACATATAATTTTAAAATAGTTTTAAAATATATAAAGTTTCAAGGGGATCTCTCAAGTTGGAAATTTTGAGGTATTTTATGGATTTTTTGAATTTTTATTTAATTTCAAATATTTTTTAAAGAAATCAATAATTAAAATTATTTAATTTTAATTTAAAATAACTAAATCCTAATTCGGTTGGGGTTAAGTTACATGGAGAGTCCCAATTTGCTGGATTAAAACATGCTAATAATTGTCGGCAGCAGTCAATGATTGTGCCGCCGATAATCATTAGCATTTAATGTGCGAAACCCTATTCTCTTTCTTAATCTACATCAGCTAAGTACGGACGCCGTTGGATCTCCACCTTTCTAAAATTAACGGATCAGATTGAGCTGGATGAATATTTTCATGGTAGATCAACTCACATAGTTACGGATAACTACAGGAAGTCACAATCTGGGCCGTTGTTTTACAGCCTAGAAAATGTCCCAGTCATGCATGCTATAAAGGACACCCTCGGATAAAACTTTTGTTTATAATCTTTATCCAAACCATGAGATGCCATGAAATTTTAAACACTGAGAGCTAGTATGAAGAGAATTTATGGGGTTTGATTTTTAATGTTTAAAAATAGCTATTCAAAAAGTAATTTAAACTAGAGTGTTCTAACCTAGGGTTTAGCAGTTTCACCTTAATAAAGGATGATTTGGACCTTTGCATTTATAGACTATCCATGCTCCATTTTGTAGAAGAAAACACTACCTAAAATGCCTTGGGTCAAAAGATATAGACCTTGGATGGATTAGACCTTAGGTTTGCCGGAGAAGCATGCTGGCAAGCCTTTCGCGGTGGGATTTGACGGGGAGGTCGAAGGGACTATGAGTAGTCCAAAAGAAAGCTTGAGGGTTATGGAGAGGATTTAGGATGTGAGAGAGGTTCTAGGTTAGAATAAAGCTTGATTTCAATTTTTTGCCCTATTCAAGTCTCTCTAGTTTGAATGGATGGCTAGGATTCAATGGGGGAGCTCCTAGATGGCTACCACCTACCCCTGGAGTTATTGGAAAGCTGGGAGTAAGGATATGGAAAGGACATTAGGTGTAAAGGACCTTTTATCTTGACTTGCACATGTGGATATAATTAAGCTTAATTAAGACTAACACCTAGATTGGAAAGGGCATTATAGATGATATTTAAACTTTTAGAGTTGATTTAGAATAGAAGGGATTAGTCTAAACCCAAGGATTTAGCTACTTTGACCATTCCTCATATCTTAAATGCTTGTTTTAACTGGTTTGACCAGTCAACTTGTCACACTAGGTTAAATGGCATGTGAGGTGGCACCAAAGGTTGATTGAACTGGTACCTAAGGGCTTAATATTAAATACTTGAAATTTGGAAAGGTATTTAAAGTGGTTTGACCAAGTGTGGGCATGTTGACTTGGTCGACTTGCTTTGGATTGAATGGGAAATCATTAGAGTATGATTGGACCATGAAATAGGGCTTAAATTCGAATTTGATATGGGTTTAATAGGTTAGATTGATCATAGTTTGGCCATGTCTTGAGGTTTAACCTTAATTGGAATTTGACCAAGTCAAACTCAAGGTGATTTGACTTCAAATATATTTGAATCTTTCTTTGATGTGAACTTGAGGGTTTGAAGATTTAGAGAGCTTGAGTTGGATGGTTGAAGTAATTTTGAACCAAATAGGTCAAGTTTGACCAGATTTGGGCTCAGTTGACCAAGTCAACTAGTGATTGGGTCATAGGTCAAATCAAACATAAATTATTAAGTGAAGTGATTGCAAGAGTTTGATAAAGTTTTGAATGTAATTAAGACTTGATTCAAAGCAGAAAAGTTTAAGGGTTTGAACTGGATTTTGGGTTTGATTGCTTGAATTTGAGTTACCCTCATCACTCATAATCATATGGGTGATTAGGAATGATTGGATTGGATTGAAATTTGATCATAGGCTTAATTAAATGGAGTTTGATCTAGAGATTGAATTTTATAGGAGTCTTGACAGATTTGAAGCTTGAATAGTTTTAAAATCTAGGTAGATTTGAGATATGGATTGATCAGGAGTTTGGATTGATTTGAAATTGGATTGGTCTTAGAATCTAGAGGGACTCTAGGGTCTGGAGTCTAGAAAGATCTTATAGTCTAGATAAATCCTATGATCTGGAGGAATCCTGGGGTTTAGAGTCTAGGAAGATCCTAGAGTTTAGAGTGATCTAAAGGAATGCTAGGGTCTAGATAGATTCTAAGGTCTAGATAAATCCTAGGGTCTGAAGTCTAGGAGGATCCTAGAGTCTAAAGTGAAAGTTTGTTAGGGATGTTAGGCCCTATGTACTAGTCCCGAGGCTAATTAAGAGAGGGGGGGGGGTTGAATTGGTATTTTTAAAAATTCTTTAAAACCAAGAACAAATATTACAAACCAAAATCACCACGAAAAAATAAGTGCAAAAAATTAAAGTGCGGAAGCAGTAAAAAGAACACAAGGGTTTATAGTGGTTCAGCCAACTTGACCTACGTCCACTCCCCGGAGGCGCCCTCCGAGTATTGCACTACCAACGTGACTCTCCTTTAGCCCCCACAGTTAGGCGGAGAAGCCCTTACAAAACACCTCCTTTTTGCCACACCAGGGAAGGCAGAGAACCCAACTCCTTTTGCTTCCTCCTGAAGCAGGCAGAGAACCTCGATCCATTGCTGAAGCTTACCTCTCTCAACCCTTCCATGGACAAGAGACTCTAGGTAAGAAGAAGTCGAACATGCTTGGAGCAACCCTTGTGAACTCACTCACAAGCTCCCCCTAATAAGATCCTCTCTCTCTCTCTCTCTCCCTCTCTCTCTCTCCTTTAGGTTTTCTCAGGTCAAGATAGTAGCCAAAGATCTTCTAAAATGTTGAACAATAGCTCTTAAATAGAAGAGCTTCAAATGAGCTCAATAATTGAAAGTTGCTGACTTTATCGTCCAGGATGATAATAATATCGTACTGTACAATTAGTTCAAAACACAGATGATCGGCCAGAACATCTCCCTGAAGATGATCTGGACAGTTGAAAATTGACTTGATCGTCCAGGCCGATCTCATGATCATCCCAGACGATTAGTTCAAATCAGAGAAAAATTGTCCAGAGCATCGCCCTAAATACGAGCTGGCCGATAGTTATCGTCCAGGAGTAACTAAGGGTTTTTGAATAGATCGTCCTGGCCGATCCTGTGATCATCTGGGACGATGTGATCGTATCAATCATCTTTAATTACTTCCTTGATTCCTGGATCAATTTAGGCATAATTGTGTAATATCATCTAGACCGATCTCACGATCATCCCGGCCGATTTCCAAAAATATAGAATACCTAAATTGATTATGGCGGCCATTTCTTTCTGTATTGAGCATATCATCCTGGTCGATACAAGTATCATCCAAGCCGATAAGTTAATTACGGCTTCCTTAACTAAGAAATCCGTATTAGAACTTATGTTTTGAAATCGATCGTCCAGGACGATAATAAAATCGTCCGGGACGATGTGAGTAAAAATAGAAATTTTAAATCTCTCAAGTGTGTGTGTGTAGGGTCACTTAACATCAGTCACTTAAAATATTTACAATTGACTCAAGAAAAGGAAAAATAAAAATACAGACTGACTCAGACCTAGTCTACTTAATCTCGAGCTGGTTCTAATTTCCGTCCGATCTTTGAGTCCTGAAAAGTAAGTAGATAAAAGGCAGTCGTATTGTTTGCTATCATCAAAACCATAATTCATGAAACCAAATCTGCAACATAGAGTGGTCTGGAGGTTTGATTGATTTGGGGTTAGGATTAGTCCAAGTGATCTCATACAAAAATGAGGTCAACACAAATCAACATGTAATATTTAATTGGGTGATAAGGAAAAAGGTGATAATTCAATTGTATTTGGAATAGTGTATTCCAATATAAAGTCAACAAGTACTTGTGACTTGACATCTGATTGGGGAAAAAAGGATATTAAATTATGTTATTTATTTTGACCATTTAACTAATTGGTCAGAGTCTTTTGGTTTTTGAAGGATGACCTTAAGTGGGAATTGTGTATAGACGTCAATCATGTGAGCTTGAAGATATGGGTGTGCTTTTCTTATTGAAAATAATAATGTAAAGGATATTTCATCTGCTAATGGATATATCCTCTCTGTATCAGACAAAATCTTACTCATATAATAGATAAGGTGTTTTCCACCATTCTCCTCTCATACTAGTATTGAACTTATGGCGTAGGGAGGAATAACAAGATATAAATAGAGAATTTATCCTGGGATTCATTTTGATAAGAAACATGGTGAATTTAGAAATATTTTAAGTTGTTCAAAAGTAGCTTGGTATTTATCTATCCACTGAAATCCAGAATTACGAGCACCCTTGAGTATCCTAAAAATGGTTAAAATTTATCTCTCCATCTAGCTAAATAATTTCCTTTGCTTTAATCTATGCAAATTTGCATTCTTCAAAAAAAAATCTAGCTAAAAAATGTCATAAAGTTATTATTCGTTTCTTCAAGTGTAGTACCTCCTTTATATTTCTTAAAGATGATAAATTTATTTAGCTTTAATCTTCTCAAAATTTACTTCAATTCCTCGATGGTGTCCTTGAATCCTAAAAATTTTCTAATGTAAAAGCAAAAGTACACTTAATGGGATTAAGGCGCATGTTATAGTGCCTAAGAAGCTGAAAGCATTATTCCATATCTAAAAGATTATACATAATTTCATAATTTTTTATCAATATACATCAACATAAACTTCCATAGTATGCCCAATAAGTTCCTCAAATACTTTGTTCGTAACATGATGATAAGTTACTCGAGTACTTTTAATTTAAATGGCATGAATCATATCATTATTTTTTAGGATAAAAGTGCTCAACACTCAAATTTAATAATGGAAATGGCTTAGCTTTCCTAAGATAGCAAGTTGATTTCCATGTACTTTATCAACCTAGGTTGGAGTTGGAAGTTTTATTTTTAGATGCATCACAAAAGTGGCATCTCCAAAGATTGACTATAAGGGTCTCCCTCTCCCAAATATAATATTATTTTTTGAGTCTGATGTAACTACTATAAATTGAATAATGTGTCACTTGTTAATAAGGAGTGTGATCATTCCTTCAACTATTACCAAATGATTATTGAATCCATCTAATGGCCCAATAATTAGTTAGAGCTTTTGTATAACAAATCCTTGGCTAAGGAATATGGAGTAGGGTAAAACATTAATTCAACTCCTATTACTAATAAGGATTCACTAAACATTATGATCTAGATCACCAATACCGGCATCGATGGAAAAAGCGTCTTAGCCTCAATCTAAGAATACTCTCAATTATTGACATTATTTTATTCTTTTCTTAGTTTGGTGCATAATGGGTTGCCTAGGTTCTTCTAATAAAAAAAAGTCAGACTCAATGGGCAATTCAACACACACACAAATATCATGCAATCATCCAGTTATTCTAAAGGGAAGAAATCACATATAAGGTATATAAGAGAGAAAGATTGAAGAGATGTCATATGTATGATGTAGATAAGAAGGATTTAAAACCTTTCAAGAATAAAGAGCTGACCCAATAATGATGCATGCAATGTAATACTTGTAATGCCTGCCCTTGATCCTAAATTTATTGGGGACGTACTCAACTCCAGTACTAATACTCTTGACCTAGTTAATGCAAGATAATGAGGGAACTTATAACTTAAATCCCTTTGGGCATCTAAGTATGCTGGCCAAGATTTCCAACCATGCTCAGAAAAGGGTATAAGCTAAAACTCCCCCTAGCGTGTCAAACTTATGTATTCCAGCCTTACATAAATACAAGAATAGTGGGTAGGTATAGAAGAGGAAAGATCCTTGGGCTCAACTATGAATGATATTTATATTAATACAATTATGAAATAACCCTCTATATGATATAAATAAAATATATATGCTTAACTCAGGTAATGTATTAGGTAGGGCTAATTGGTACTAGCCTATAGCCCCCGTGAAATGGGTTTGATTTTAAATACAAGTCGTACTTCAAAAATGAAACCTAAGCGAGGTCATGAAGTAAGTTTTTAAGGCATATTGGTTAATTTTAAGCCATATGCTTCTATTATCTTGATTGAGTTAATTTTATCTTTTATAAAACATTTAGCATCCTAAGAGCCTAAGTTGAAGGCTCAATCTGAGCCACCCCTAAGTTAAATATTTAAAGAAAACTAAAAAAATCAAGAAGTTCTAGTGCATAATAAAAATAAACACACTAATTATCAAAGAATTAAAAATAAATAAGAGGCCAGTAGTGCAGCTGGGTTCTATAATACACCCTAGGAAAAGAATAGGTAAATGAGCTCTATAATAATTAAAACTCAACCGAAAATTATACATAGTTGAATGACATGTGGTTCTTAATTGATCATCATATGTTTGACCTCCTACCTTTTCAAATACCCACTTGCCTACATGGCTATCCAAACAAAAATTACATATGTAAAGAGAAAATTACAAAATTATGAAAAACTAGTTATATTCATATCCAGACTTATTTCTTAGTATTAAATTCCAAGGTCTTAGCAATCCTCGTGGAACATGTTAGAGAGCATAGTTATAATGATAATTAAAAAATTTTTACTAGCCCCTTAGAATGTTGCCAACTATAGAAAATATGTCTAGAAACATTCTAACCACATAAGGGTAAGATCCTGATCATCAATCCATAAAGCAAGAAATAGAATAATCATAAATAATCCAAAATAAAATACCACATCATAGCCTTATAAATGCAAAGTAAAAAATAAAGAAATTAAAAAATGTTATCCAAACTACACTCTGCCTTAGGATGCCTACAAAAATATGTCCTATTAAGAACCTAAGTGTTAGTAAATTTACTGTTAGCTAGCTACTCTAATTTAGGTGAAGAGCTCAAATTTTAAGGTTGAGTTTATATTATTCAATTTATTAACCCAGAGATTACTCATTAAGTGATTAATTATTGATGTTCAGTTAATTATGATTTCCTTTTTAAGGTTATAATTTTGATTATTAAATTTAAGGGAGCCTAAAACACATGAGCGCTAACTAATTCTAAAGCTATAAATAATTGAGGGGAAATTAGCCCACCTCAGTACTAAATTTAACTGAGGTTAAAATGGTTATAAGGCTTCAAGGGAAATTAATACTTCCTTAGTTTCCTAAGACTCAAGGCAGGGCCAATAGGTGACACACTAAAGATGACCAATTATCCACCCCAAAAATTGTAAGCTTCGTATGTTTAAGGTTGGCCTGTTTTAAAAGGATGACATAGGAATGGAAAGTTTTATACATAAGAATACACCAGGGTTCTATGACACCTAAGGTTTGACACTTTGATGGTTTAAGGAGTTGGATTGGGCTCCTAAATGTGTCTTTAAATTTCTAAAAGGGAATAATTTATGCAAATCTTTGGGCCCTTTCACTTGTGAATTATATGGTATCAAAAGAAAGGGAACAAGGACCAAAGCTTCCTTAGCATGTATAGTCACATAGCCTGAGAATTCCAATCTATATACATCATATGAGTTTAAGGGAGAAGATGCAAAAAATAATAAAAACAAACCAACCCGACATAGGTTATGGAACTAATTCTTTACTTGAAGTTCATTACTTCCCAACACCATATATTATATTTAAAATAATATTTTAAATGGATTTTTCTCCATATTTTAATGTATTCCTTGACATAACAAAGGAGCCTCTATTGAGGCCTAAGGAACTATGACTCATTTATCGACACACAAAATGATGTCCCTCATAAATATAATAATGAGAATACACAAATAAGAAAATAATATGTAAATGAAACATGTAACAAGGTGACTAAGGCCAACACACACTAAGACAAGTAATTTTCCAAAGTTTTGGGTCAAATAGTGACCCATAATGCTGAAAAATCAAATTCAAAACCTATAGCCCTCACCAAGCTCATAATAAATTAATTTATATAGGGAATATATCCACTAGTTTTCTCAATCCAAATTCTATCCAAGATGATGCCCAGTTTGGTATCAATTGCAAATTACTCTCTAGATTCTCTCAAATAGTTTATTTTTTTTATAAAATGTAGCGTTCATCATTTTGATTCCATAGAACCCAAGATAATAAAATTTGGCAAAAAAAATGAATTTTTTAAGTTATGAGATTTTTTAAAATTTAAAATGATTTTTTATTTTGGTAATGACACATGGCGCACTCGAGGGCGAAACATAGAAATGGTGGGGCATCAGTGGGATGACAGCTAGCAGCATAATGGCCAAGCAGAGGGAAGGCAGTTGGGCTGTAGTCGGTAGTGATGGCATAAGGGCAGATGATGCCCAATAGTGGCTGCCATGTTTCGATGTGTGGGTTGTTCACTTATTCTTATAACTATTATATTAGATCTATGGGTGGGATCTCAAGAAACAAGTCAGACTGATCAGCTGTCTGGCAAAATCTAGACTATTTAATCAAGGATAGACAGTCATGATTCCATCTTCTTCCATTATAATTGTTTTCTTAAGAAAAATTCTTTTTTATTACTATGAATTATCCCATCTTTTTCTTGCTAATTCTCTCAAAAATTGAACTACTAACATCTTGATTTTGGGGGAGTTACATAGTGTATTTTGAGAGATATTCACAATCAAAGTTTTAATTAAAATTTAAGATATACCTTTATGTAGTGGTTGTAATGGATTGTTCTTGGGCTTATTTTCTTCATAAGAATGAGTGGAATAACATTTTTGAAGAACTCTCAATCTGAAAATGCCTAGATCAAAAGTTAAAATGATGGGACGGAAAATAATCTAAGAATCACCTTGGGTCTCTCCTCTAACACACTTTTGATAGTGGGAAAGCATGGGTAAGTAAGGAAGGAAGCTCCAACATTCAAATGACTGGAATGGAAGCTTTGGAGGTGGCTTGGTATCCCTATTATGTGCATTATGAGGCTTTTTGAGGGTTTTACCCTATTCTAAGTAATAGGATTTGCATGGACAATTGGAACTTCTTGGAGCTCTCTCTTGGATGCTTACCAAGTGCCCCGTGAGGTTTGATGGTAGCATTAGGAAGGTGAAAACAATCCTATTCAGAAAGCCTAATTTGGTATTTCATGAAGAGAGGATAATTTTGGTTAGGTTTGGGTTGAATCAAGGGTGAAGCTTGAGTTCAAGCAACTCTAGGAAGGTTTTAGAGTAAGTTTAGATAAGCTCTATGGGCCATCATAGATTAGAGACATGAAATTTTATGCATTTGACCAAAATTGACCTTTTAGACATTTTTTTAATTTTAATTTGTTTAACCACTTTGATTGGTCAAACTTGCTCAAGGAAGCTTTGTGGAATGCATGCATGAGATTTAACCAACTTTAATTTTTTTATATATATTTTTGAATTTTTAATGAATTTCACAACTTTGATAAAGTTGACCAAGTCAACTTGATCCAAGTGAGAGCCCATGCTTTGGACTCAACAAAGGCATGGAGGAACATGGGTTTGGAAATTGGAATTCTTGAATGAGATCAAAATGAGGTGAAATGTGACATTGGTATTTTTTTTTTTTTTTTGTTTAACAGGCTAATTCTAAAAGTTATCCAATTTGAGGTAGGTTAAATTGTGCCTATCTTCATTTTATTAATTCGATGATTTTTTTGGATTTTTCTAATTTAAAAAATAAATTTTATGTGCTCAAATTAAGATAGTTTTTAAATGTTAAATTTTCATCGCATAATTTTTGGAATGTTATAGAGAATATAGTTCTACATATTTAGGTATTTTTGGGAAAATTTCCATGAGATAATTTTAAACACTACCATTCCAAAACTATAAAAAATTATCCAAACACAAACAAAATATTATAGAACAATAATAGTCTCAAAACATAGTTCTAAACAATATTTAATAATTTTGAGGAATTCAAAAATAGTAAGTTTTGGCTACAATACTATATGTATAATAACTAAAAATTTTCCCATAGGGCAAATTTTTTAAGTTATATAAAAAGTTCAATTTATGCTTAAATGCTTAACTATACTTTTACATAACACATCTAACATATTTGTGCACCTTTATATGATATTATGTCAATATCTAAGGAGTTCCTTAGGAGTTCTATTACTTATTTGTGGAGTTTTATTTTAGAATTTTTGAATGTGTTCAAAGCATCGTAAGGCCTGACAGCTTGTAGTTCTGAATGGGAGGCATAAGGGTTTAGAGTTCTGAAAGGGTGACATGAGGGTTAGAATTATATTAGTTTCTTCTTTGCATTTTGAATTTATTTATACTTTATTTATTTACATTCTTTCCAGCATGCTGCACTTTAAAATATATAACCTACTTAGTAATCTATTAAAATATATATTATTATGTCATGTTGGCCTAATATTTACATTAAAATAATTCTTTTATTTTTATTTATTTTTTATAATTATTAAGAAATGATCTAGGATAATATAATTTATTAAGTAGTGTTAGCTCACTCTATATTCTACATTTTGTTTTAGGGTCTGTAAAAGATAAAGAACTAATTGAGCAACTATGTTAGGACCCAATCTAATTGAATCTACATTTTTATTCCTTTTTCTAAAATTTTGTACATTCATGGCTACTCATTTAAATTAATTTATTATGTATATCAGTCTGTAACCATGTACTATAAATTAAAAATTATATATATGTTTTGAAGAGAAATCAAACAAAATTTTTTAGATTAGTTTGTTTCTATATGTTTGAAGTTATCAATAGCTATGTGATCTTTTTTTCTTTTTAGTTAAATTAATATAAGAAAAATTGAAAGGTTTTCCCAAAACTTTGATCTTGGGTTGTCATGTTGCAAGTTAATAAGAAATGACATGTTCAATATGTGGGTCTTATCAGGCTGGGTTGTGATAGTCTCTTTTTAGTATCAAAGCAATGGTTTTTTGGGAAGTTAATCATAAAATAGTGCTATAGGAACTAATTTGTAAGTTAGGTGAGGTAATTTTGGGTATGTCTGGGTATTCATTTCTATTTATTTTCATATACATTCTTGTTATATGTGTATTTTATGTTGTTATGGATTTATATGACCTAGATATGATAAATAGGGAGAATGATACTTAAACAGCACCCGTGTAGAATACCACACCTTCTATTAGTACAAATATTTTTTTTATAATTTTTCACTCTAGAAACCTAGCTAATGGGCAAGGCCTAAAGAAATATTATTTCTATTAGATCTAATGATTTACACTAGCACTTATAGATGTTTATAAGATTGAGCCACTAGAAGGAGAGATTTTAGGGGATAATAAGCTCCCTAATTAGTTAGGAGGAGTTTCTTGATGTATTTCATGATTTTTTCATATCACCTTCTACATATAAACATATATAGAAGACATTTTTTAGGCTTGTACATGAGAGTGGGATTGTTATAAGTATGAGTTTGAGTTTACAATATTAGGCAAGTATGCTCTGCAATTGGTTAGCACTCCTGAGGAAAAGTATTATAGATTTTTGAGGGGACTCAAAGATAGTATGAGATAATTGTTGGTCCCATTTCACATATCTAATTTCTTGAGTTGGTAGAGCAAGCTCATCTCATAAGGAATGGCTTTATAGATACTCAGCAATGGTGGGCTGCTAAAGGAAGAGGTTCAATAGGGAGCCATTTGGAAGTAGAAGTAGATGTTTAAGAAAATAAGTATATTTGGATAATATTAGATTATTAAAGCTAGTTTGTTAGGGGAGATTTTTATTGGTGGTAGTATGGTCAGTTCCAGTAGTTATGGATAGAGATGACTGAGTTATGGTATAAAATATGCATGGCAAGATTATAAGATCATAGGTTAGTGTTTTTAGTGTGGTCAAAGTGGACATAAAGTTAAAGAATGTTTATAGGCATCACCTGATTTACTTTATGATGTTAATTCTAAGATTTTTATCATATTGATAAGGAGACTGAGGACTACTCCACCTAGGAGATATGTTGATGCAACTTCTAGTAGAGGTAGTGGTTCTATGATAAGGAGATGGTTTATAAGTGTTCAGAGATAGCCTTATCATTCTGTATCTCTGACCCTATATATATATACTTTAAATCATCATGAACCTCAAGATGCACCACATGTTATTATAGGTATGGTTTATATTTCGAATTAGCCCTAGCATGTTTTATTCAATTATAGAGCCACTCATTCTTTTATTTCTTAGTGACTCTAATTTATTGTACTTACCTTCCATATTATTACCTTTTACGCTATCTATTACTTTGCTAATTGGAGATGGTATGGTAGCCAATAAGTTAAGCTTTTATGATATAGAGATATATAATATGAAGTAGAGATCTAATTTGATTTTGTTGCCGATATATGAATTTGATATTATTTTTCATATTGAATATTGAATTTGTATATGGACCAAATTGATGGTTTGAAAAATAGAGCTACTATATTTCTAAGTAGAGATAGTTATCTTTTTCAGGGATTTAGGGGTGTTCTATTGTGTCTGGTCTCGGCTATGTAAGTGGAAAAGTTGTGGAAGAAAGGTTGTATGGAATTTATGGCATTTGTTTAGGATAGAAGCATAGATTCTTATCCTATTTTTTGATGTTCCAATAGTACGGTAGTTTCCTAATATCTTTCCTAAGGAGTTAATGAGTTAGCCTCTAGATAGATATATTAAGCTTTTCATCAATGCATTTATAGGTACAACTCTAATATCTAAACCTTTATTTAGGATGGAGCCTAAAGAGCTTTATAAGTTGAAAGTATAAATTCAAGAGTTAGTTAACAGGGGTCTGTAAATCCTAATGTTTCTTCATAGAGAGCACCTATTCTATTTGTGAAAAACATGGATGGTATCATATGCATGTGTATCAGCAATAGAAAATTGAATAAATTCACCATTAAGAACAAATACTCTTTACCATAGATCAATTATTTATTTGATTAACTTGTAGGATCATTTATGCTTTCTAAGATCAATCTGAGAATTGGATATTATCAAATAAAGGTAAGAGAAGTAGATATGGTGAAGACTGCATTCAGTACCTAATATGAATACCATGAGTTCTTAGTCATGTCTTTTAGAGCGACTAATGTACCAGTAGTGTTCATGGATCTAATGAATAGGCCATTTTGAGAGCATCTAGATATTTTTGTGATCAATTTTATAGATGATATTATAATTTATTCTACTTATGAGGAAGATTGTGTCATGTCACTAAGGAGGCATATGTTATATGCTAAGTTGTCCAAGTGTAAAATCTAATTAAAGATCATTATTTCATGTTGCATGTGATTAGTAAAATGGGTATTTCTATAGATCCTCAAAAAGTTCAGGTTATTATTGATTTTACATAGTCTACTATCGTATCCTTAGTATGTAGCTTCTTAGACATGGCCGATTATTACAAGAAATTTCTCAACTGGTTCTCTTATATTCATAAAATTTTTATAATACTAACTAAAAGGTAAGTCATTTTTATTTGGACATTTAAATATGAGGTGCACTTTCATAACCTAAAGGAATGTTTGACATCTACTCTTGTTCTGACTCTTCCATCTATTATAGAAAGATTTCAAATATTTAGTGATACTTCACTAAAAGGATTGAGATGTGTTTTGATGCAACACACTAAGTTATAGATTATGCTTATAGACACTTAAAGCCTTATGAGAGGATTTATCCAATGCATAATTTAGAGCATGTTGTTATCATATTTACATTAAAATTTTGGAGACACTATCTATATGAAATCATGCTTGATATTTTTACTTATCATCGAATTCTAAAATATATATTAACTCAAAAGGATATAAATTTGAGGAAAAAAGATGGCTTGATCTGATTAAAGATTATCATTTGAATATTTAGTATTAGTCTACTAAAGCCAATGTGGTAAAAAAATCTCTAAGAAGGAAGTCTTCTGGGATATCAAGCATGTTGCTCAGTTCTTATTATTTTTTTTATTCGAGATACGAAAAACTACAGTTAGAAGTGATTCCTTCTATTGGTCAAGATTATGGTATTCTTGCTCAAATGATTATTCAATTATCTCTATAAGAAAGGATTCAAGAAGCCTAAAAGTCAGTTCCAGAGTATTTGAAATTAATTGATCAAATCAAGTTTAGTAAGAAATATAAACTATGATCATTTTTCTAGTGTTATATTCTATAAGAATAAATTATGGGTTCTGAGTTCTAAAAGTCTGAGATAATTATTTTTACACAAAGCTAAATACTGAGGCTATAATATTAATCTAGGTAGTGTCAAAATATATAATGAACAGAAAGGTATGTTCTAGTGGCTTAAATTAAATAAGGATGTGGTAGATTTTATCCTAAAAAGTGAAGCTTATCAATTAGTGAAAGCAGAGCATCATCGATTAGGATGTTTTTTTGGAAACTATTTCCTATACCAAAATGGAAATAGGAAGTAGTAACAATAGATTTGACAATAAAATTTCAAAGGTTGAGATAAGGGCATGATGGCATCTTGGTGGTGGTAGACCATTTGATAAAGTATGCTCATTTTATTTCAATCAAACTATCTGATTATATTAGCACAAGCATATGTTAGAGTAATTATTTATTATATGGGATATTGAATATTATAGTCTTTGATAAATATGTTTGGTTTACTTCTAATGCTTGCCCATGGCTTATTCTCACACTTGAAGCCGCACACTGGTTCTCGCACCTATGTAGTCATGCTTTCTTACCTCACGGCCCTCATCCTCATCCTGTGCTCATAGCATTGCACCTACGGGCTAGTGGTTCTAGTCAAGTCAACCAAGATTAGCGATAGGTTGGTTCCAAGTTTAAATTTCATACCCATTTATTGAATTAAGATGGGTTTAGGTTAGAATAGTTGAAGGAAGGTCTATTTAAGGTAGGACATGAACTTGACTTATAAATCTATTTTAGCACCCCTATATATTCTAGACTTTAATAGTGAATGGGAGGATTATATCCCTCTAATTGAATTTGCTTAAAATAAAACTTTCAGTCAAACATAGGTATGACCCCTTATAAAGATTGCATGATAGGATATGTAGAACCCTCTCTATTGGATAGAGGTGAGTGATAGGAATTTGATAGGAGCAGCTTTGGTAGATGTTACTAGTAAAAAGATCTGTATAATAAGGGATAGATTAAAAGCTCTAATAGATAAACAAAATAGTATTACAATGTTAAGCCCCGAGCTATAAAATTTCAGGTTGGAAACTTAATGTATGTCAAAATAAGGCTGATGAAAGGCATTATTAGGTTTGTTAAAGAAGGATAATTGAGTCTAAGGAACATTGGATAGTTTGAAATATTATAAAGGATTAAAAAATCTACCCACATGTAACAATTTCAAGCTTATATGTTTGATATTCAAAATATATTTCACATGTCACTTTTGATGAAATAGGCATCCAATTTTTCAAACTGAATATATACAGAAAAAGTTGAGGTACGTCAAGAATCTATGTTACGAAAATGAATTGAATAAATTTTTCCATACGATATTAAAAATTTAAGAAATAAATATATTCCAATGGTTAAGTTTCTATGTAATAATAAGATAGAAAGAAAATCCACTCGGGAGAAAAAATTTGAAAGAAGAAAGTTATATCCTAATATATTTTGTGATCAAAGATTTAAAATGTCAAGGGTGATACTTTCCTAATGAGGGGAGAATAATAGCACCTATAGATCATTATACAATTCTACCTATTTTGACCATATCTTATTCAAGGTAAATCCTTTGAATTTCTATATTTGATCGCTTCTCCATGTCTAGGAATATTTTCTATGCATAGAAAAGATTGCATGTGTTTTGAACTGGGTCTTAGGTGTATGTTTGCATGTTCTAAAAAAATAGAACTATCCACCTAGGGTAATTCAAGGTTGGGGTAGGCATTTTTACAATGTTGAGCTCTATATTTTTTTGTAAATCAAATCATAATGAGGTTTGGGGGTGGTTCTATGGCATTGTGAGATTAAATATGGTGCCCTACAGTGCACAACATCTAGTGCCATGGCTATTGATCAAATTTTAATATTAAAAATATCAATTTATACTATTTGAATTCATTTTCTCCAATAATGGTTACTGACTAGAGAGGGAAAAGGATTCTTAAAGAGATAAAGTTGATTTTGGATTACTTCATTTATTTTTTACTAAAGGGCTAGTTCTAAAAGTTGTCCATTTCAAGATAGGTTAAACTATTCTTATCTTAATTTTTAATAATTTGATAATTTTAGGATTTTCTTGATTTAAAATATAAATTTAGGTAATTCAAACTGAGATAAATTTTAAATGGGAAAACTTTCATAGCATAATTTCTCGTATGTTATAGACAATGTAATTCTAAACATTTAGATATTTTTCAATAAATTTTTTGTTGAGTATTTTTTGAAATTCTACCTTTGTAAAATTGTAGAATCAGAAACTAAAAAATTATACTGAAGGAAAATTAAAGTCCCAAAATGTAGTTCAGTAGAATCAATGATAATTTGTAGAATTTTGAATCAATAAGTTTTTTTTTACATTGTTATATGTCTCACTACTAAAATGTTGCCCGAGGGAAAATTTCTTAAGTTATTTAAATAAGTTTAATTTATGTTTAACTTCTTAATTGTATTATTATACGACACATTTGACATATTTTTACACCTCGGTATGACAATTTGTCTATATCTGAGGAGTTTAGTGGGAGTTCTGTTATATATCCACAAAGTTCTGATACAAATTTTAATGTGTTGAAAGCATTGTGAGGCCAATGGGATTAGAGTTTTCAACAAAAGGCACATGGGTCTTGAGTTTTGAATGGGAGGCATAAGGATTTAAAGTCTAAAACTTTTTTCTCTATATTGTGTATTTATTTTCATTCTGTATAGTACATCGTGCTCTGAAATCTGTAATCTACTTAGTTATTTGTAAAACTCTATATTGTTCTATCATGTATTGCTAATATCAAGATTGGAAAATTTACTTTTCTTTAAGTTAACATGATTGTTCAGTTCATAGTCTTATTAAGTTGGGCTGTGACCAGCCTTTTTCAGTATCAGAGAAATGATGTTTTGGGAAACTGGTCAAAAATTAGAACTACAAGAACTAATCCATAAGTCAAGTAGATAGTTTTGGGTATGTATGTGTTAAGTATAAATTATGTACTACTTATTGCATTTAAAATAAGTAAAAATATGTTGCTTAGCTATGTTTATATAGAAAAGTTTTAAGAGAAGAAAAAAATCACAAGAATGTAATAATACAGTAGAGCCCACAAGTATAGCACCACAATGTGGACAACTATAATACCCCAGCGCCTAATTTTAATATTGCAGTGTAGGCCTCTCACAAATTTTAGGGAATTTTAGCACCCCAACTAAGCTAAGGTCAATGTCACAGTCCTTGACATCATCACTGCACCAAAAATTAGCACTGTAAAAAAAGAGCCTCACAATTTTGAATGCTAGAGTGACAATAATCATAATATCATAGTGCCAGATTGTACTTTCAAATGCCATAATACTAAACTTTAGGAGTGCCATGGTGGAGCAGTTGCCAAAATGAAAAGTTGAGCCAACTCAGCAAAAATATGCACCAGTTCCCCCAGAAACCATGCTAGGTCAGCCTAAAGCCACAACAGAGCAAATATTACAACATTGAGGTGCTAGTTAATTTATCAATGATGCAGTGCTAACTTATCAAGTGTCACGACTTTTAGTTCCCCTTGAATCCATTTTTATACTTGTAATAAGAAGTTTTTTATTATTTTGTTTGGGAAATTCTATCCTTTTAGTAGATTTTTATACTTTATATGTCTTCTTCTAGTTCCCTCTTAGAGTAAAGTTTAAGGGAGGCTGGAGAAATGCAAGATACTTTCAATTGGGAGATTTAGCCTCTATATGTAAGAAAGTCTATTGTGGGAAGGAGTGTGGAGAACATAAGTTGATCATTATTGGGTAACATTTATCTTATTCATTTTCCTATTTCATTTTTATATGAATGAAACAAATATGATTTTGCTTCCTTTTTATCCATGAATAGCTAAATCTCTAAGTTTGGGCTAATGATTTAAACACTTGGCAAATATATTGTGGACTCTTGTGCTTTAAATTCTTTTATAAATTTTTTTAATATGCAATGGCTAACTATATAGTTAATAACCAACATAATGTAAAGCCTCAATAGAGGAATATTAGAATAAATAGGATTATTAAAATGAAATCTTGGCATACCTAGATATTGGATATTCAATCTTCTAGGATCTATGCAGATAGTAAAATAATAGGAAGGCTTTAAAACCTCCTTTTTCACCCCAAGAAGAACAATAGAGATTTAGAAATGCATATACTCTAATCCACATTTAAAATTTAGAGTCTCATTTGGAAAACTATATTTTCTTTCATTCATTAGTCCAAAATATTATATTTTCATTAGTATCAAATTTTCTTGCAAGTCTCCATTACTTGAAAAAACAAAAACTTAAAAACACCATTTTTTACATTGAGTAGGATAAAATGTGTATTTAGAATAAATAATAGTAGTTTAATTATAAATAAGTAGGACACTTCCTCATTGGATTGACACTCTTCTCTATCACTTTATTACTTAATCGGCATGTAAACTTGCGTATTTTGCATGCTTTTATAAATTTTATATTAAATAAAACATAAGTATATATCTACATCAAGTCAAAGAAATCACAATCAAAGCCAGCACAAAGTTTTTGGCATCAATGTTGGTGAAGTAACATGTGTATTATAATTTTAAACTATCTTATTGAAATAAATGCATAGTTGGACCTATTTACATCATAAATCTTTATTTCTACTTTGATTATTAAAATATTAAAAAATAAATAAAACATAATTTACTTATTATTTAGTTTGTGATTTTATTTTTAGTTGTTTTATCAATGTTGCATGTCTAGTAAATTTAGTAAGGAACCCATATTGTTCGATCTTGCAATATAAAGGACCCTTGTAAAAATTTAAAAAAAGTAAAAGATTTTAAAGATGCTTGACCCAGTGCAAGATCAGGACCATCTTTATACATCTTAGAGAGTATGTTAACTCTGTAGTAAAAGGAATTTATCAGATTATCAATAAACTAACTATCCAGGCTAATAACTCTAAACTAAAACTTGACATAATTCAAATAGATAAAAATTCTTAGTTTGGGGGAACTCATATTAAGGATCCTAACCTACACTTAGCTAATTTCTTAGAAATATGTGCAATATTTAAGTATAATGGTGTCAGTAGTGATGTTAATAGACTTCAATTATTCCCATTTCCTCTAAGGGACAAAGCTAAGATGTAGTTAAATTTTTTTCCCCAGGATCTATAGCCACTTGGAATGAGTTGACACCCAAATTCCTAGCTAAGTATTTTTCACCTTGAAAAACTATCAAACATAGAAATGATATCACATCTTTTCACAAATTTGAGGGAGATCAATTTATGAAAGTTGGGAGATATTTAAGAAAATGCTAAGAAAATGTAATCACCACACTTTACTCGATTGGTTGGTTATTCAAACATTTTATAATTGATTGGTAGGATCCCTTAGGGCTATCATAGATGTAGTAGATGGAGGATCTTTAATGTCTAAGCCATTTCAAGAAAAATATGAATTAATTGAGGAAATTATTACAAAAAATTTCAAGTGGCCTTTTGATAAGGTGAATCCAAATAGAGTAGCTAGTGTGTATGAATAAGTGGAATGCATGTCAGCCAAATAAAGAAAAAAATTGGAAGAATCCATAGAAACCTATAGGGAATCATAAATCTTTATATCCTTCAATTTTAAATAGAAAAATAATCAATTTAGAGAGATAAAATCTACTTTGGGAGAGGTAATGATTCAATTGGGAACAAAATTATAAATTCAAGCTACTTCAATAAAAAATTTAAAAACATAATTAGGACAGCATATGCACTCTCTTTAGTAGTAGACCCCTTGGATCATTGCCTAGTAATACTAATGTTAACCCAAATGAGAAAGGAAAGGGTCTTAGTAAAAATCACTTGAGGAGTGGTAGTGATGCACCCCATCCAAAATGATATATCTAGGACATTCTTGCTTAAAACAACCAATTTAGAGATGAATGAGGAGGTAACCTAATTTTGTTTTTTATTTTTATATTTTATTTTATTTTATAATTTATATTTTTTTGTTATGTTTTATAATTTATGATATATAATTATGGTGTCTCATTTATAAAATCATTAATATTGATTATGATTAAGTTATGAATAAATTTTTAAGAAAATTATTACTGAAGAAAAAATTAGACTAGTGTTGTAGCATTTATAAGCCAAGTGCCACGACATTTAAAAATAGCATTACAACACTAAATTTTTGAGAAAACTCTATAGATTATAACATCCCAGTGTTCTACCAATAAACATCGTAATTCCATTTTACCTTTTTACAACTTGGGCTTCTAATTTTATGATTTTGATGACAACAAACAATATTGATTGTATCTTTATATCTCCTAGTATTTATAGTGCATATTTATTGTTGTGTGTACTGACCTTTAAGGTACATTATGTACTAGTCAATGAAGATTCAGGGCTCAATATTGGATAGAATAGGGTATGTTGAAAGAGTCTATAAAATTCATTTATATATTTTTTTCAATTTCGTCAATCAAGTACAGTAAAGGTCTATGGTAGCCTGGTGATCGTACACACACAGTCATAGAATGAGATAGAGAGAAAAAATAGAAGAGTAATTTTATGAACTGGGCATATTGTATGATATGTATCATACTATACTATCAACTACTAAAAAAATTATTAAATCGATTAAATATGTAATTAAAGATATTTGAACTAATCATATTGCACAATCTTGATCATATAGGGCAATCAATTGAAATCATGAATTTAGCCATCAATAATTATTTAGGCAAAATTATGAAATACAAATTATATACTAATCATACTATACAAAAGGTACCATACTGTATAATGTAATTAAAGTTTGCCTTAAAAAAATCCTATAATTAGGGATCAAATTTAGATTAATTATTCCAGATAGATCATACATGATGATTAGACCAATCGTAATATATGACCTGATTCTAGTATGGAACGATAATTTATCATCACCAATCATACGGGATGATAATGTAATTTGATTATACTAATCATAATGGATGATGATCATATCGTTATGGATGATTAACTCAAATACTTCAACTAATCATACAGCTTCTTTCTCTTCATACAATACTATCAAGGATATACTCTACTAATAATATTGTATGATTATAGATGATAGAATTGAATTTTAAGTGTTTTTCTAAGCCCTCTATTTAAGCTTTCTCATAAGACTTTGTAAGAGACTTTTTTCCATTAATTGAGATGTTTCTTTTGAAAGCTGAATAGAGAGCCTAGATCTTGGGAAAGAAAGGGTGGAGTTTGAGAGAGGGAGAAGATCCTTATAGTTTCAAGGGAGTGTGACAGGGAGTTCCATACAGTTGCATGGTGAACTTGTACCTGGTTCCTCCATGCATCAAGGTTTACCTTGAGGGAAGTTCTTAGAAGAAGATCTCATTGGTGATAAAGGAATCAGCTACTCTACCACATCGAGTAAGGTAAAAGTGATTCCAAGGTTCTCTGCCTCACCAAGAGGGTGAAAAGGATTTTAGGTTATCTACCTCACTAGGAGGGTAAAAAGGATTTTAAGTTATCTTCCTCACCATGAGGGTGAAATGGATTCATGGTTATCTACCACATCAAGAGGATGAGAAGGATTCATGGTTTTGTACCACACCAAGAGGGTGAAAAGGATTACAGTCCTTTATCATACCAAGTTGGTGAAATAAATTTTATAAGGGGTTCGCTGCCTAGAAATGGGGGCTAAAGAAGAAACATAATAGTGATACAATACTTAGATAAGAGGACTCTAGGGAGTAGGCGTAGGCCATGGTTTGACCAAACCACTATAAATATCTTGTGTGTTTATTCTAATTTTTATTTTTATTTTTTTCACTTTATTTTTCTGTATTTTATTCCTATGATAATTACATGTTATAGATCTGTAATAGCTATTTTTTTGTGTTAGTTAGATCATCATCATCACAATTGGTCCTTCTTATAATTCAATTAGCTTTCACATCAAAGTGAAAGTATTGCTTTTTATACTAGTGTGCTTAGTGACAAGTTTATATAGTCCTAACATCCTTATTAAACCTTCAATTGGTATTAGAGAGGTACTCAAAATAGTGTTTTAGAAAACCTAGAGAAAAATGATCTAAGGCACATTTCAAAGATAGGAACACCATAAAATGTTATTTTATTACTCGTCTATAATTATTTAATAATATTCCACTTGATTTATAAAAAATTTGCATGTCTACTTTTCTACAATCAATTGACTTTCGAATGTGACATATGATTCAAACAAATTATTATGTACCATCATGTATTATTAAAAAAGTTAAAACACACATTCTTTTTATTAAATGGAATATATAAGAACAAATATATGCGCAATTAAATGCTAAATACTTAAATTATTTTTTTATACACTTAAGTCTAAAGATTATATGATTATGTCTACCTGTGCCACTGGCACAGAAGTTTGGCATAAACTATGTATTACATATAGGGGCACCAATGAAGTCAAACAATTTAGGTTAAATGTATTATTGCATGATTACAACATTTTTTGCATGAAAGCTTATGAGACTATCTCATACATGTACAGTAGATTTACTCAAATTGTGAGATTATTATATACTTTAGGTAGAGAAATTCAAACTCAAAGAAGGTCAACAAAATTTTGCATTATCTACTTGATAAGATTGATACAAAATTTACTACTATATGTGAATCAAATGATTTGAGTGCTTATTCTATTAACAATATGTTTGATTCACTCATTGCCTACGAGAAAAGTGTAAGTCAAAGACTTTAGGACGCAGGTGATGAGAAGGCTATAGTACTAAAGGTAAAAGATTGAGAAAAAAGACTTTGGAGATAACAAGAGTGAGGCGCTAGCATTGACAACAAGAAAATTCAAGAATCTCCTGAAGCACAAGCACAAGCATGAAAAACATGGAGTAAAGGTAAAAATGGCAATATGACAAGTTTACTTCTAACATTATCTGCTTTTAGTGTAGAAAATCTAGACATCTAAAATATGAATTCCCCAATTTTATCAAACTCCTTTTAAATGAAAAGGGTGAGGATAAGCTAATTTTAATAAGAGGAAATAAAAAGAAGCAAAAAATCTCCTAGGCATACTTAGCTTCTAACTCATCAGAATTAGAGCAAGAAGATGAGATAACAAACTTATGCTGAATAATTAATGATTTGATTGGTAATTTTGATCAAGTATAAAGTTTATTTCTTTATTTGTGTGTTTATTTCTATGGTTGTGTGTTTTTTCTCTTTTTTGTGTATTTGTTTCTCTGTTTTTGTGTTTATTTATTTATTTTATGTATGCATTAATTATTTTTATGTAAGATTATATGTTCTAAATTCCATCTACATGTAGTTCAATGTTAGGTAATGTGTTTTCTCTCCTTTTTGGTGATGTCAAAAGCGGGAGAAGGTATTTGGTTGCATTGGTTGCTTTTGTTATTTACTTTCAAATTTTTCTTAAAAAAACTTTAAAATAAAAAAAAATAATATTTCCCCCTATTTTTAAAAAAGTTCTCTTAGTGAGGGGGAGATTAAGAGAAAGTAATATTAGCTTGCAAATTCAACCAATAATATTTTTCATCATAAAAAAGAAGAGATTATTGCAACTCGGGCTTCTGAGTTTATGGTTTTGATGATAACAAACATTACTGGTTGTATGTTTATGTCTCTTAGTATTTGCACTACATATTTGTTGTTATGTATACTTAAAATTCAGGTATATCATATACCAGTCAATGAAGATTCATGGCTCAAGATTGGATAAAATAGAGTATGTTGAAGGAGTCTGTAAAATTCATTTATGTATTTTTTTCAATTTCTTGAGTCAAGTCTTGTAAAGGTGTATGTTAGCTTGGTGACCATGCATACACACACTCATGGGAATGAGATAGAGGAAAAATTAGAAGAGTAATTTTTGAACTAATAATATAATACGATCAGCTACTCATAAAATTATTAAATCAGTTAATTATGTAATTAATTCTATTTAAACTAATCATACTAGATGATCTTGATTAAATAGGATGACTAGTTGAAAACATGAATTTAGTTACCAATTATTATTTAGGCAATATTTTGAAATATAAATTATATATTAATCCTACTGTATATTAGGTATTATACTATACAATGTAATTAAATCTTACATAAATAAATCCTATAATTAGATATCAAATTTTGATTAATTGATCCAGACATATCATACAGGATGATTGGACCAATCGTAATGTACAACTTGATTCTAGCATATGATGATAATTTATCATTGCTAATTATACGGGATAATAATCTAATTTGATAGTACTAATAATACTAGATGATGATCATATCATATTGGATGATCAACTCAGATACTTAAACTGATCATACAACTTCTTACTCTTCGTATAGTACTAAGAATGATCTATAATACTAATTAATCGTACTATATGATCATATATTATAGAATAAAATTTTTAGGGTTTTCTAAGACCTCTATTTATGTTTTTTCAAAAGACTTTGCAAGAGTCTTTTTGCCATTAATTGAGTTATATCTTTTGAAAGTTTGAAGAGAGAGCCAATTACTCTATTACACCAGAGAAGGTAAAAGTGATTCAAAAGTTCTCTACCTCACTAGGAGGATGAAAAAGATTTAAGGTTCTCTACCTCACCAGGAGGGTGAAAGAATTTGAGCTTCTCTACCTCACTACGAGGGTGAAAAGGATTCCAGGTTCTCTCCCTCACCAGGAGGGTGAAAAGGATTATTGTCCTCTGCAACACTAGGTTCGTGGAAGAGAATATGTAAGGGCTTCTCCGCCTAGCTATAGGGGTTGAAGGTGAGACACTCTAGTGATAGTGCAATACTCAGAGAGGACTCCAGGGAGTGAACATATGTACTGGTTTGACTGAACCACTGTAAATCTCTTGTGTATTTATTATAATTTTTATTTTTTGCTCTTTATTTTTTTATATTTTATTTATGTGATAATTGCATGTTGTAGATCTGTGATAGCTATTTTGTTATGTAGTTTAGAATATCATCATCATTATTTGTTCTTCTTACATGTCAATTAGCTTCCACATCAAAGTGAAAGTATTACTTTTGTACTAGTTTGATTAGAGACAATTTCACATAGGCTTAACATCTTTATCAAACTTTCTTACCTTAATGAGCTCCTAAGCATAACTATCTCAAGCACTGTAGTATTAATTCATTATTGTTATAATGATGCTTGTGGTGTATTCAATTATTCTATAAATTCATAATTTTTTTTTACGTAATGATACTTCATTGAGCACTATAATGTTGTTACCAGTGTCACGGTGTTAGTCAAAATCAATATTATTGTAATTAAAGCACCATAGTGGTGGTATTATGTAGTATCACAGTTTTTATACTATTAAACAATGTAGTAATTGCCCAGTCAAAAAGTTGGCGTTTCATTTTCGAAGGTGAGTGCTACAGCACCACATGTTCAGCACCAAAGCAGTGTCTATCAGTTTAACCTGATTATTATTCTACTTTTTTAGACCCTCATCACCGATCTCCTCAACACTGTAATGTTATCATTGTTTCTACATAAGAACATGTTTTCAAATTGTTTCATTGCATTTTCACTTGTGTTTTTTCTCAACCTCCCCATGTGTTCTCTTTTCTAATGCGTAAGAGAGTTATGGCACCAAAAATTTTTGAAGACAAAAAGCATGCCTCCACATCCTTTGATAAAAGAAAATTCACATTTGCTAAAGTTGAGCAGCGCCATAGCTTAATCGTAGAAAGAAAGAAGTTGTTCTGGAGCATGGCATTCAAAACCCAAGTACTGTAGTTATGCAAACAGTTATAAATTAAACTTGGGAACAATTTTGTGAGGAGTCTCATGCCGCTATTATTAATATTATTAGAGAAATTTTTCAAAAATGGGAAGAGGCCATAAATAATTAGTGTTATCTAAGAGATAAGTGGGTGCCTTTTGACTTAGTTTATATCAATCACCTTTACAAACTTACAGGTTTTAAATTTTACAAGTACACTCCATTTAGTCTAGCCCCTTATGACCCTGAGGAATTATTAAGTGTTTTGTTTGGACCTAATAATGGAGCTAGTTGGAAGAAGAGAGAGAATAAGATTATTTATTTTTTGATATCATTTATATCCCAAACTTATAAAGCTTGGCATTATTTTTTTTTTACCCATCTCTTGCCAAACAAAATTATTAGTGAGCTGACCAAAGGGCAAGCCATGCTTAACTATTCCATTCAGGTTGGTAACTATATAAATATAAGAAAGCTTATCTATTCTACTTCGACTTACAATTTCAGGGGTACTACTTTGTGGACCTTGGACATCCTTCTCATATCTATTCTTGTTATGTTAGTGTTAGTGTGATGGGAGAACATAATGAAGAATACATTTTCTTATTTCTTCCCTTACTAAAAGAAACATAGAGAGCTTTCAAAAAAAAAAGGAGGAAATGATGATGAGGGAGATCCCAGTAAGCATAAGATATCAAGTAGGCCTAGCAATAGTAGGAGTTCAAGGACTCATATATCTCTGTGAGAGTAGGTAGCTGAACTGAGAACCCAGATGAATGGGGTACTAGAATTTTGTGATCATTCTAAGGAGTGGCAACATGAGATAAAGATGTGGGTTTACTCACTACATGGACCATCGGGTGAAGAACTAGAAATATAGGGAGAAGAAGTGGGTAGCTTAAATTGGAAAGATCATAGTAAAGATAGATATGAAATTAGTGACCTTATTCAATCCTTAAATTAAATAAATTAAGGTTACATAATAATGAAAGCTAAACTAATATTCAAAATTATTAATATGCACTTCATAATTTTGAAAAAAGTGAAAATTTTAAAAAAAAAAATGAAAACGCAAAAAAGATTTGAGTGAATTCAAAAATTGGTATCTACTGAAGCTTTAGTCCAAAAGAAACCTAATAGGATAAGATGAGTAAACTAATACATGTGATTGCACACTATTGAACTTCCAATTAAATTATAAGCATAACTAATTCCTACATAATATATTATTTATTTTTAAATTTAGAAGTCAAACTTATAGATGCACTTATAGTGGATAGGTTCAATACAATCAATAATAAGGGAGATTAATTATAATAATTATTATGATCTTTCAAATTAGAATTATATCTTTGATCATTCTAAATTACTTCTAAACTATGATGTATTATCATATATTTAATTAATTTCAAAATATTAGTTTTTACTTTGCAAGACGATGTACCTTGGTGTATGTTTTTTGATGATGATATTCTTCTTGTTGATAAGACTATAGAGGGAGCTAAAAGAAAACTTGAATTATGGAGGTCAACATTAGAGACTAAAGGTTTTCTCTTGAGTAGATCTAAAATGGAATATATGGAGTGTAATTTTAGTAGTAATAGACCTAGTGAGGGGATTGTGACTTTGGGTGATCAAGTCATTAATAAGAGTACACGTTTTAGATATCTTGGATCTATTATTCAGAGTGATGGTGATATAGATGGGGATATTATCGGTAGAATTCAAATTGGATGGTTGAAGTGGAGGAATGCATCGGGCTTGTTGTTGAAAGTTCGTTAGGGATGTTAGGCTCCTTATGAACTGACCCAAGGCTAATTAAGAGAGAGGTTAATTAGAAAAGAAGAATCTTTAAATCAAAACACAAACCAAAACTAATATCACCACAATAAAAACCAAATGCGGAAATTAAATGCGGAAGTAATAAATAAAGAATACACCGGATTTATAGTGGTTCGGTCAAACCTTGACCTACGTCTACTCCTTGGAGGCCACTAAAACTAGTGTCTCTCGTTTAGCCCCCATAGCTAGGTGGAGAAGCCCTTACAAAATCACTTCCACCTTCCCCGATGCGGCTAAGTCGCCGGGTCCTTTGACACCAAAGAGATCTTCTTCTTTGGTGAACTTCCCTCGAGATAAGCCTTGAATCCGACGGTATTCAGGTGCAAGCTTGCCAGAGCAACCGTGTGGAACCCCTCCACACTCCCTTGAGTCCCCCCTCACAGGATCTTCTCCCTCTCTCAAACTCCACCCTTTCCTCACTCCCTTTCAAGCTCTCTCTTCAAATTTCCCCCAAAAAGAACAAAGCTATAATGGCTACCAAAGACACTTTATAAAGTGCCTTGAAATCTCTTAAATAAAAGAGATAAAAATGAGCTCATTAATGCAAGTTGTCAATTTTATCGTCCAGGCCGATAGGCATATCGTCCTGGTCAATTAGTTCAAATATGAGGAAAATTGTCCTGAACATCAACCTGAAATGAAGCTGGAAGATGTCCAATCGGCCTAGACAATCTTGCGATCGGCCCGGCCGATGTGATCATGCAAATCACCATTAATTTCTTTCCTTAATTGCCAGATTTATTTAAGAAAAATTGCTCTGGATCGGCCAGGCCGATCCAGATAGTCCAGGCTAATCCACCGGGACGATGTCCAAAAATAAGTATTTCCTAAGTAGATCTGGCGGCAGATTCTTTCTGAATTGAGCCTATCATCCTAGCCGATACAAAATTGTCTAGGACGATGTGTTTTGCATAATGACAGTTGCTTTAATGAGGATGCCCTAATTAGGGTTTCTGCTTTTGAACAGATCATCTAGGCCGAAATAAATATCATCCCCGATGATGTTACCAAAAATAGTAAACTCTAGGGAACAGTCAAAAAATCTTCCAAGTTACAAAACATCAGGAGCCACACCAAATACAATAGACTCAAGAAAGGAAAAAGTGTACAAACTGACACAGACCTAGTCTACCCAATCTTGAGCTGTTTCCAAATTGGAGTCTGATTGTGTGGACCTGAAATGTTAGTAAATAAGGCTGTCGTAGAGAAATGGAAGTGTTTGCTATCATCAAAATCATAAATCATAAAAATAGATCCACAACAATCTCCTCCTTTTTAAGGATGCCAAACATTTCAATTTGAATTTACAAAAAGGAACATTTTCTCCTAATCTCCCCCTCACTAGAATAACACTTTAAAAATAGGGGAGATAAAAATATTTTTGTTGTTTTAAATTTTTTGAAAAGACAAAAAAGGATACAAATTCAACAGTACGTTCTCCCCCTTTGACATTATCAAAAAGAGAGGTGGCACAAACAAAAAACAAAACAAAAGATAAAAAGCATTCCCTGATCTAGTAAAAAAATTATTCTTAAAATGAGAAAGTTGCCTCTTGGTTTTAATATGAATATTTGTTTTTTTACTAGATCAGGGAACGTTTTTATCTTATGTTTGTTTTATTTTTTGTTTGTGCCTCCTCTCTTTTTGATAATGTCAAAGGGGGAGAACGTACTGTTGAATTTGTATCCTTTTTTCTTTTTAAAAATTTTAAAACAACAAAAATATTTTTATCTCCCCTTTTTTTAAAAGTGTTATTCTAGTGAGTTGGAGATTAGGAGAAAATGTTCCTTTTTGCAAATTCAAATTGTAGTGTTTGCCATCATCAAAAAGGGGGAGATTGTTGCGAATCTGTTTTCATGATTTATGATTTTGATGATAGCAAAACTTCTATTTCTCTACGACTGCCTTATCTACTGACATTTCAGGTCCACATGATCAGACTGCAATTTGGAACCTACTCAAGATTGGGTAGACTAGGTCTGAGTCAGTTTGTACCCAATTTCTTTTCTTGAGTCTATTGTATTTAGTGTGGCTCCTGATGTTTTGTAGCTTGGAAGATTTTCTATTTTTCCCTAAAGATTTCTATTTTTGGTAACATCATCCGGGATGATATTTATACCGTCCTGGACGATCGGTTTAAAAGAAGAAACCCTAATTAGGGCATCCTCATTAAGGCTGTCGTCATAAGCTGATCGGCCTGGACGATACTTGTATCGGCCAGAACGATAAGCTCAATTTAGAAAGAATCCGCCGTTATGATCAGATTAGGTATTCATTATTTTAGGAAATTGGCCATGACGATATACACATCGTCTAGGACGATCTAACTCCATTATACCTAAATTGATCTGGTATCTTTGGAAAGCATTAATGGCTGATTGATACAATCACATCGTCCGGGATGATCGTAGGATTGGCCGGGACGATCATAGGATTGGCCGGGACGATGTCCTGGACGATTTACATTGGCCAGCATCTATTCCGGGTGAGGATCAGGATGATTGAAATAGATTTTAAACTAATCATCCAGGATGATCGTTAGATCGGCCAGGACGATGTAACCAATTTTCTTCTGATCATCCCAAATCACACTGGGCTGATGAGCATAATTTTTTCTAACTGTACAGGACGATATTTATATTGTCCTGGACGATAATGTCGGCAACTTGCATTAATGAGCTCGTTTTGAGATCTTCTATTTAATCTATAACATAACACTTTGTAAGTGTCTTTGGTAGCCATTGTAGCTTCATTATTTTGGGGAAACTTGAAGAGAAACCTTGAAAGGGAGTGAGGAAAGGGTGGAGTTTGAGAGAGGGGAGAAGATCCTGTGAGGGGGGACTCAAGGGAGTGTGGAGGGGGTTCCACACGGTTGCTCTGGCAAGCTCGCACCTGAATACCATCGAATTCAAGGCTTGTCTCAAGGGAAGTTCACCAAAGAAGAAGATCTCTTTGGTGTTAAAGGACTCGGCGACTCCGCCGCACCGGGGAAGGTGGAAGTGATTTTGTAAGGACTTCTCCACCTAGTTGTGGGGGCTAAAGGAGAGACACTTAGTTTAGTGCAATACTTGGAGGGTGCCTCCAAGGAGTGGACGTAGGTCAAGGATTGACCAAACCACTATAAATCTGGTGTGTTCTTTCTTTATTACTTCCGCATTCTAATTTCCACACTTTGGTTTTTATTATGGTGATATTGGTTTTGGTTTGTGTTATGATTTAAAGATTCTTCTTTTCCAATTCACCTCTCTCATAATTAGCTTTGGGCCAGTTCATAGGGCCTAATATTCCTAACAAACTTTCAAATGGTATCAGAGTACTTTTTAGTGTCATCTGAGCACTCCCTTTGAAGCTCTCTTTTCAAGTTCCCCCCAAAAGAACGAAGCTACAATGGCTGCCAAAGACACTTTACAAAGTGCCTTGACATCTCTTAAATAGAAGAGCTAAAAATGAGCTCATTAATGCAAGTTGTCGACTTTATCGTCCAGGCCGATAGGCATATTGTCCTGGCCGATTAGTTCAAATATGAGGAAAATCATCCTGAACATCACCCTGAAATAAAGCTGGATGATGTCCAATCGGCCCATACAATCTTGCGATTGGCCCGGCCGATGTGATCATGCAAATCACCATTTATTGCTTTCCTTAATTGCCAAATTTATTTAAGAAAAATTGCTCTGGATCGGCCAGGTCGATCCACCGGGACGATGTCCAAAAACAAGTATTTCCTAAGTAGATCTGGCGGCAGATCCTTTCTGAAATGAGCCTATCATCCTAGCCAATAAAAAATCATCCAGGACGATGTGTTTTGCATAATGATTGCTGCTTTAATGGGGATGCCCTAATTAGGGTTTCTGCTTTTGAACAGATCATCCAGGCCGATATAAATATCATCCCGGACGATGTTACCAAAAACAGTAAACTCTAGGGAACAGTTAGAAAATCTTCCAAGTTATAAAGCATCAGGACCCACACCAAATACAATAGACTCAAGAAATGAAAAAGTGTACAAACTGACTCAGACCTAGTCTACCCAATCTTGAGCTGGTTTCAAGTTGCAGTCTGATCGTGTGGACCTGAAATGTTAGTAAATAAGGTCAACGTAGAGAAATAGAAGTGTTTGATATCATCAAAATCATAAATCATGAAAATAGATCTGCAACAGTTGTGTGATAGAAACATACCCCTAAAACTTAAGGGAAAATTCTATAAGATGGTTGTGAGGCCTACAATGCTTTATGGTGTTGAATGTTAGCCATTAAAAGAGAAGCATAATACTAAGTTAAGTGTGGCATAGATGAGGATGCTCAGGTGGATGAGTGGCTTTAACCTTAGAGATAGGATACAAAATGAGCATAAACATGAAAAGGTTGGAGTAGCTCTAGTAGAAGATAAGATTAGAGAGAGTCGCCTTAGATGGTTTGGTCACATAAAATGATGGCCTTTCAATGACCCGATTAGGAGAGTAGAGATATTAGATTTGACTTATGTTAAGAAAGGTAGAGGCAGACCTAAAAAGACTTGGTTAGAAAATGTTTGGAATGACATGTCTTTATTAGATTTAAAAGAGAATTTGACATTTAATAGGGCATAATGGAGAAAAAGGATTCAAGTAGCTGATCCCACGTAGTCGGATAAAGGCCTGATGTTTGTTGTTTGTTGTTTGTTGTTTGTTAAGTTAATCAATAGGTGATTTCATCATTGCTTGAGGACAAGCAAAAGTTTAAGCTAGGAAAAAATTTGCTAAGTATAAATTATGCACTATTTATTATATTTAAAATAAATAAAAATGTGTTATTTTAGTGGTATTTGTGTAGAAAATATTCATGTGAATACAAAATTCACAAGTTTTGGATAACGCCATGGAGCACATATATAGCACCGTAATGTGGACATGTGCAACATTCCAATGCCTAATTTTCATAATGATATGTCAGCCTCTTGGGAATTTTAGGAAATGTTAGCATCCCTATAGAGCTAATCTATACACTGTAGTGCTTCACAGTGTCACTATGCCAGAAATCAACACTATAACATTGTATCTCAAGAACTTAAATGTTGGAGCACCAATCATTATAACATCATAGCACTATATAGTACTTTTAGGCATCCCAGTGCTCAAGTTTTGCAGCACCATAGTAGAACAATTACCAAAATGGGATGTAGAGTTGACATAACCAAAAGATGCATTAGTTCACCCAAAAATAATGTTAGGCCAACCTAACGCCATAGTAGAGCATATATTGCCGCACCAAGGTGCTAGTTCATTTATCAATGATGCAGCACTAACTTGTCAAGTGCTACAGCACCTGAACCCATTTTTTCACATTTATAAAATAGTTTTTTTTAGTTATTTTATTTGGGGAGTTCTATCATTTTAATGGATTCATATACTTTATAATGTCTTCTTCTAGTTTCCTCTAAGAGTAAAGACTAAGGAAGCTAGAAAAGTGCAAGATACTTTCATTTTGGAGATCTTACCTCTACTATGTAAGCAATTCTATTATGGGAGGAAGATAGAGTATGAAGAATATCAATTGATCCTTTAGGTGTTATTTATCTTATTCACTCTCTTATATATATTTTATATGAATAAAATAAATATGTGTTTGTTTCCTTTATTATTCATATCTAGAAAAATTTATAAGTTATGGGCTAATGATGTAAATATTTAACAAGTTTTAATATAGAATCTTGAGCTTTAAATTCTTTCATAGATGTTTTTAATATCTCACATTCTTCACTTAATACATATAATGGTTATGTATGCAGTTAATAACTAGTGTGATATATAGCCTTGACAGAGGAATATTGGAATAAATAGGAGTATTGAAACGAAATGTTGACATACCCAAACATAGGATGTTAAATCTTCTAGGTTCTATGGTGATAGTAAAATTATAGGAAGGCCTTAAACCTTTTTCACCCCTACAAGCTTGATAGAGATTTAGAGATGCATATGCTCTAATTCACATCGAAAATTAACAGTCTTATTGAGAAAACTATATTGTCTTGAATTTATTAGTCTAAAATATTTTATTTTCATTAATATCAAAAAAACTTAAAAACATCCATTTTCATATTCAATAGAATAAACTATGCATTTAGATTAAATAATAGTAATTTAATTTAAGGTAAGCAAAAATTCTCTTGTTGGATCGACACTCTTCTCAATCACTTTATTACTTAATCATCACTTATACTAACATATTTAGTGGGATTTCATAAATTATCTATTAAAAAAAACTTAAGAATATATCCACATCAAATCAAAGTAACCATAATGTAGCCCCATAACAATCTAGAATTTATTTCTATTTATTTTTATTCACGTGTTTGTTTAGTAGTGCCTTTTAGGTGGGTTTGGATCCATAAGACCCAAATATGACAAATGGGTAGAGTGCTAATTAGGTAGCATGCATATAAAATACTACACCTATTAATAGTTCTAATAATACTTCATTATTTTCCTATCTGGTAGCCTAGCTGAATGGAGAAGCATATTGTAGGATTCATTTTATTATATCTGGTTATATAGACTGTCACTTACAGATGTTCTAAAATTGAAGCCTTTGGGATTTGAGGGTGCTATTGAGCATAGAGTATTAAAGGTTTTGATCAGGATATTGAAAATTCCATAAGAAAGTTAAGCCTAACTGAGAGCATCCTTAGGCACACCAAGAGGGGGATGAATTGATGAATTTAAAAATTAACGTGATACTTCAAAAATAAAAAATGATATATTTGGTTTTTTTAGTACTTGAAAAATAAGCAACAGTTATCACTTAATGCTGACACAAAATGAATTTACCAAAACAACAAAAGAATGCTAATGATATTCTAATCAGTAGAATAAAGTTTTTATCATGATTATCACCAAGTAGTTATCACGGAATTAAAATACTAAAAGAAAAAGTTTGAGAAAAAAATATCAGAAAAAACACACCAGAGATTTATAATGGTTCAGACAAATAATAACTTACATCAACTCCCAAAAATCCTCCACTATGAGTATTCCACTATCACTATAGTGACTCTTCTTTTACCCCCACAGCAATGTGGGGAAACCCTTATTCAAATCACATCCAATAAACCCGGTATTGTGGAGAGCAAGAAGCTTTATCACCCTCCAGGTGATGGTAGTAGACCTTCAAAAATTGTCTTCCTCTTGGAGAAGGTAGAGAACCATGAAATCCCTTCTAACCCTCCTGGTGATGGCAGAGAATCATGTCCTTGGGTTGAAGAATTTCTTCCCAAATCCACCCAAGAAACCTAGAAAGACACTTAGAGAAATAAGGCATGATACTTGTTTGGAGCAACCGTGTGAACCCCTCAAACTACTTCTCCCTCACACACAAGCACTCCCTCTTCTTATAAAAACTCTCCTAGATCTTCTTTTCAAAGCTCCCTCTCAAGAATACTCAACAGCCAAACACTTGAAATAGGTTAATGAGAAAGATTAAATACAAGGCCTCACATGAAGCTCTAAAATTCAATTCTACAACTTTGATCATACAGTACGATCATTGATCTCTAGTACTATTAGTTTAAAGTACTCCTGTTAATATTGTATGAAGGGTAAGATGATTTATGATCAATTCAAAGACTTGAGATGATTGTCCAGGTCAATTTAGAGTATCATCCAGTATGATTAGTTAAAATGATTTGAATTATCATCCCATAAAATTAGTAATGATAAATTATCATCCTATGTAGAAATCTGATCGTATAGTATGATTGTTTCCAATCATCATGTACGATCTATCTAGATTAATTAATCCATAATAATCCATCAATCATAGGATTAATTTAGGCAAGATTTAATTATATCATACCGTACAATATCTATCTTATAGTATAATTAGTATAAGTTATGAATTTTAAAATATTACCTAAATTATGATCAAAAGCTGGGATCTTGATTTTAACTGATCATACTATATGATCTTCATTATATAGTATGATTAGTTCAACTTGTATTAATTATAATAATTAGCCATTTTAATAATTTTATTATTAACTTATCATACAATATAATATGGATCGTACTGTACAATTAGTTAAGAAAATTTTTCTTCTGATATTATCATTAACACACTCTCTTGAGTGTGAGTGTGCATGGTTACAAAGCTTAGTATCCACCAAACACATGAATCAGTTGGTAGGAATTTATTGATATATTTTGAGCATGGTTTCTATCATCCTCTATATGTTAGTAGATGTAAGAGACATTTTTTGGGCTTGTCTACGGGAGAAGGGCTATTATTCACAATGAGGATGAGTTTACTAGATTGGTTAGGTGTACTCTATAGTTAGTTAGAACTCCTAAGTATAAGTGCTAAAGGTTTTTAAGGGGATTATGGGATAGCCTAAGATAGTTATTTGTCCCATTTTATATTTTTTAGTTTCTCTAAGATGGTAGAGTGAGATCATATAATAGAGAATGATCTGATATGTACTATACAATAATGGTTTTCTAGTAGAAAGAGGTTTGGTGGGGAGCTATATAGGAGTGGAAGTAGATACTCTAAAAAGAGATGTAGATTTGGATCCTCTAAGTCTAGGAAAGGTAGCTCATCTAAGTAGATTTCTATTGGTGGTAGTATGACTAGTTATGTTAATTCTATACATATATGCTTGAGTTATGGTAGGAGACATGTAGGGTTGTGTTTTAAGATAATAGGTCAACATTTTTTATGTGGTCGGAGTGGACATAAAATTACAAAATATATATAGGGACCCCCTAATAAACTTTTTGAAGATTTTTTTAAAAGCCTTATTAGATTAGTAGGGTGACCAAATACTATTCCACCTTAGAGAGATACTGATGTAGCTTCTTGTAGAGGCACAAGTCCCATGATAGGCAAATAGTTTGTAGGTGTTTAGAGAGAACTTAGTTGTTCTATAGCTCCAACTCTGATTCAATTATGCTTATAAAAACTAACTTAGCATGAGTCTTGAGATACTTAAAATGTTTTTACAAGTAATTTTTTTATTTTTAATAAACCATATCATGTTTTATTCAATTTTGAAGCCATCCAATCATTTACTTTTGAGAACTACTCTAATTTACTACACTTAACTAAAGATTATAAGGTAGCCATCCGGATATGCTTCTATGACATAGAGATATCTAACATGAAGTGGAGGTCTAGTCTGAATATTTTCCTTATATATGAATTTGATATTATTTAAAGGGTTGATGTTGTTGTTGTTGTTGTATTGGTTGAGCATGTATATGTCTTAAATTAATTGTTTGAAGAAAAGAGTAATTATATTTCTAGGTAGCAAGAGTTATCTCTTTCAGGGTGTTACGGATATTATATCTTGTTTGATCTTAGTTGGGAAAGTGGATAAGCTATATAAGAAAGGTTGTATGGTATTTCTAGCATATGTTCAGGATAGGAGCATAAATTTTGGTTCTCGTTTAGATGTCTTAATATTATGAGAGTTTCCTTATATCTTTCCTGAGGAGTAGTTGAGTTTGCCTCCATATAAAGATATTGAGTTCTATATCGATGTATTTTTAGGTATGGCTCCAATATCTAAGGCTCATATATGATAGCATCTAAGGAGCTTCAAAAATTAAAACTAAAACATAAGTAATTATCTGACATGAGATTTTTCTATCCTAGTGTGTCTTCATGAGGAGCACCTACTCTATTTGTGAAGAAGAACGACAATATGATACATATGTATATCGACTATAAAGAACTAAACAAAGTCAATATTAAGAACAAATACCCACTGCTAAGGATTAATGATCTATTTAATGGGCTTGAAGATCCTTTATATCTTTTAAAATTTATCTACAATTTTGATATTATAAAGTAAAAGTGATAAAGTAAATATGATGAAAACTACTTTTAACACATAATACAAACACTATACGTTCTTAGTCATGCCCTTTGAGGTGACTAAAATGCCATCATTTTTTAAGGATATGATGAATAAGGTATTCCAGGAGCATCTAGATCAATGCATAATCTAGATGTTATAAAATAAGGATTATTATGGATATATTGAGGTAGCATCAACTATATGTTAAGCTCTCCAAATATAAATTCTAGTTAAAGAGCATTTCTTTTTTTTTTTTTGGGCATGTGGTGAGTAGTACAGGTATTTCTGTAGAATCTGAAAAAGTTTAGGTTGTTGTTGATTGGCCGAGGTCTACTACTGTATCTGAGATATGCAACTTTTTAGCATGGCCAATTATTATAGGAAAATTATGAAAATATTATATTACATTTTTGCACCTTTAATAAGACTGAGACAAGAGTTAGTACCTTTTATCAGGACATCTGAATGCAAGGAAAACTTTTAGAAGCTAAAGGACTATTTTGCATCTACTATAGTTTTAACCCCTTCATCCAGTATAGAAGGATTTTAGATATTTAGTGATTCTTCACTGAAAAGAATGGGATGTGTTTTAATGTTGCATGAGAAAGTTATAGCTTATGCATCTTGATAGTTAAAGCCTCATGAGAGGAATTATTTAATGTATGATTTAGAGCATGTTGTTATTATATTTAAATTGAAAAACTAGATAGATTATTTGTATGGAATCAAGCATAAGGTTTTTACTAATCATTGGAGTTTAGAGTATAAATTAACTAAGAAAGATCTGAATTTAAGATAAATAAGATGGTTTGAGTTGATTAAAGATTATTATTTTACTATTTAGTATCATTCTTGTAAAGCCAATGTGATAATAGTCATTCCAAGTGAGAAGACTTTTTGGATATCAAGATTATTTCTTAATTATGATGATTTTTTTTTCAAAATATGGAATGACTATAGTTAGAAGTGATTCTGTCTATTGATCAAGATTGTGGTATTTTGTCTCAAATGATTATTTAACCAACTTTATAAGAAAGGATTTAGGAATCCCAGAAGTCAGATCTAGAGTATAAAACTGAATGATAAAAAAAAAGTCTAATTAGAAATCTAAACTACGATCATATTATTATGGTGTTATCTTCTACAAGAATAAATTTTGGGTTCTATGTTTTAAAAATCTTAAATCAATTATTATATATGTAGCTCATTATTTAAGCTACACTGTTCATCTAGAGAGCAACAAAATGTATAATGATATGAAAGTTATGTTTTGATGGATTGGATTAAAGAAGGTCGTGGCATATTTTATTTTGAAATATGAAGCATATCAATTAGTGAAAGCAGAATATAAGTGACTGGAAAAATTTATGCTATTGTCACCTTTCCAAAGTGGAAATGGGAGGAGGAGATATTGGATTTTGTTATGGGATTTCCTACTTTGAGATAGTGGAATGATGCCATTTAGGTGGTGATAGACCATCTTATGAAGTTTGGTTATTTTATTATGATCAAATAGTCTGATTCAGTCAATAGATTAACATAGGTATATGTGCAAGAAATTACCTGATTGTATAAGATATCAAAGGTTATAGTTTCTAATATAAATGCTAGGTTTACCTCTAGGTTATGGAAGGTATTTAGCATGGTCTGGGCACTAAAATATATTTTAGTATAACATTCCATCCTCAAACTAACGAAAAGCATGAGAGGGCTATTTAAGAATTATAAGATCATCTAAGGTTATGTAATATGGGCTTCGGCGGTGCTAGAAGGATTATATACCTCTAATTAAATTTTCTTATAATAATAGCTTTCAATCAAGCATAGGTATGCCCCATATAAAGCTCTATATGATATAAAATACATAACTCATCTACCTTAGATAGCGATGGGTGATAGGAATCTTGTAGGGATAGTTTTGGTGGATGATGCTACTAATAAGATTAGTCTGATAAGGAGTAGATTAAAAATAGTGTAAGATAGAAAAAAATAGTATAATAATGCTAAGCACTAAGCTAATAATTTTTTTATTGGAGACTTTGAATAAGTGAAAATAAGGCTAATAAAAGGCATTAGCAGGGTTGATAAAGAAGAAAAGCTAAGTCCAAGGTATAATAAATCATTTGAAATAAAATAAAGGATTAAAAATGTTTCCTACATGTTACAATTTCCGGCTCATATGTTACAATATATTTCATGTGTTTCTTCTAAGGAAATGTGTATCCAATTCTAGAAAGTGAGTATCTCCAAAAAAAAAAAAAAAAAGTTGAGGTATTGTCTGAGGTGGAGAGAATTATAACACCTATAAATCATATAGAGATACCTATTTTGAATATAATTGATTTATGGTAAATCCATTTATTTTCTATATTTTAATCCTTCTACATGTGCCTGAGAATATTTTCTATATATGTGAAAGTATGTAGGTATTGTAAAGTAAAGCTTGGGGTCTTTTTGCATGTTCTAAAAATTCAGAATTGTCCCTAAGTGGTCTCACTGAGCTAGGGTAGGCTACACCATTGTGCTAAGCTCTCTGAATTTTTATAAATTAATTCATATAGTAGCATTAAGGGTGGCATTGTAAGAATGTGGGCTTCCAAAGGGAGCATTGTGGTGTGCACTCTGCCCAATTTTAGTATTAAAATATTTATTTTCACTATTTAAATTCATTTCATCCAATAGAGGAACTTAGCTAGACATTAAAGAATTTGAAGAGAGACAAAGCTAGTTTTGGGGGACATTGATCCATTTTCTATGGATGTGCTTGTTCTAAAAGTTTTTTTTTTTAATTTGAATAAGGTTGCATTGTGTCTATCTCAATTTTTAATAATATAATGCTTTTAGAATTTTTCTAGTTTAAAATATATTTTTTTGGTGTTCAAATTGAGTTAACTTTTAAATAGGGAAACTTTCACCATGTAATTTTAAGTACTCTATAGAGAATGTAGTTCTAGACATTAGTTATTTTCCTATAAAATTTCCATCGGGTATATTTGAAATTGATGCCTTTCTAAAAATTTATAAAATTATTTAGGCATTGAAAAATATACTATAGAATAATTAAAGTTCTAAAACATAGTTATACATATTCTCTGATAATTTGGTAAAATTCTGAATCAACAAGTTATATCTACAGTGTTATATATCTAACTGCTAAAACACTGCCTGCAGGGCATATTTTTGAAGTTTTATAAATAAGTTCAATTTATATTTAACCGCTTAACTATAGTACTATACAACACTTCTGACATATTTGTGCACCTTTATATGATATTCTATCTATATTTGAGGAGTTTGGTGGGATTTCTGTTTAAAAATCTATTATATATTCATAAAGTTTGGTGCAAAATTTTTGAATGTATTAAAAGACCTATGAGGCCTGAGAGTCTGGAGTTCTGAATGAAGGCATAAAGTTATGGAATTATGAATGAGAGATAAAAGGGTTAGAGTTATGTTACTTTATGCTCTAGTCTATGTGCTTATTTATATTTTGTTTATTTTCATTCTATTCAGCATATTGCACTTTATAATCTATAATCTATTGTTAAGTAAAATTTATTTAAATTTTATTATGTTAAATTCTAGTGAATATGCTTATCTTCAGTAGATATTGTGTAAAATTTCTCAAAAAATGGAAAAATTTTCATAAGCGTTGAACAAACATCACAATGCCAAAACTATAAACACCGTAGGATCATTAATGTTATGATGCCATATTAAGACATCGCATCATCAAAGTCTCAGGAAAAATGCCATTTAATTCAACACCCTAGTGAAACCAAGGTTAGCACCATTGCATCAGAAATTAATATTACAGAGCTTGAGTCTCAAGAAAATTGCACGATAATTCAACACTGGAGCGCTAACCTTAGAAGCGCCCCAGTGCTAGATAACATAAGCGAGCACCATAACACCCAACTTTTGTAGTGCCGTGAAGAGTAATTAAGGAAAAGAAACATCGCATCGAATGAATCAACCCTCATGCTGGATCAGCAAACAGTCGCCTTAGGTTAGCCCAGAGCTATAGTGGAGAACATTTAGCAGTGTTGATGTGCTAGTTCATAATATAATGATACGGTGCCACCTAATCAAGCATCACAATGCCTAAATCCTTTCTAAAATTAGCTTTTTTTTTTTTTTGTGTTGAAGTACTGAATAATTTTTTTAGAAGAGAGGCTAGAGGAGAATAAGGTTACATACTTTAGAGTGGTTGGGTAACATTGTAGTGAGAATGCAATTATTT
>NW_021318638.1:578509-585325 GCF_001605985.2 Dendrobium catenatum
CCTTTTTCTACAAAATTTAAAAGAGATTTTATTTTGGATCAATAATTTTCAAAAAGGGGTTTTAAATTTTAACTTTGTTTTTTAAACTACCAATTCACCCCTCTCTTGGTAGCCTTGGGACATTCACTTAGGCTTAACAACCTAATTACAAGACTCAACATAGAGTACACCTAACCAATGTAGTAAACTCATCCTCATAGTGAATAATAGCCCTTCTCCCCTAGACAAGCCTAAAAAATGTCTCCTACATCTACTAACATATAGAGGATGACACAAACCATGCTCAAAATACATCAATAAATTCCTACCAACTGATTCAGGAGTTCCACCTCCCCTAAAATCTCTCTTCCTGCTAGCCTAGCCACTAACACTTAACCTCTCTATCTAATAGAAACATAGATAATGGTACATTTATCTCAAGAGTACACTACTTACTATCAAATATCTTATGTAGTATTTATTGCAAATCTTGACCTAAGTCCCATAATTTTGATAATAATAATTATTATTAGATTCCTTATTATACTTTCTCATGTTAATTATAATTATTACATATCTATTTTTCCCTGTGCACTAAAATTTCAAGTCCGCCATACACTTGCAAGTTTGATCAGCTTTAGATTGGCTAGACTAGGGTTAAGTATGTTGTGAAATGTCTGAATTATGAATTCTTATGTATTTTTACTTTTCTTGATTCAAATCATGTGTTTGGTGGATACTAAACTTAGTAACCATGCACACTCACACTCAAGAGAATGTGTTAATGATAATATCAGAAGTTAAATTTTCTTAACTAATTATACAGTATGATCCATATTATATTGTATGATAAGTTAATCATAAAATCATTAAAATGGCTAATTATTATAATTAATGCAAGTTGAACTAATTATACTATATAATGTAGATCATATAATATGATTAGTTAAAATAAAGATCCCCGCTGTCGATCATAATTTAGGTAATATTTTAAAATTCATAATTTATACTAATTGTACTATAATATAAATATCATACTATATATGTAATTAAATCATGCCTAAATTAATCATATGATTAATGGATTACTATGGATTGATTAACCTAGATAGATCGTACATGATGTTTGGAACCAATCATAATGTATGATCAGATTCCTACATAGGATGATAATTTATCATTACCAATTTTATGGGATGATAATCTAAATCATTTAAACTAATCATATTGGGTGATGCTCTAAATCAACCTGGACAATCAGCTTAATTATTTGAATTGATCATACATCATCTTACCCTTCATACAATACTAACAGGAATACTTTAAACTAATAGTACTAGAGATCAATGATCGTCTTGTATGATCAAAGTCATAGAATTGAATTTTAGAGCTTCATGTGAGGCCTTGTATTTAATCTTTCTCATTGACTTATTTCAAGTGTTAGTCCGTTGAGTGTTCTTGAAAGGGAGCTTTGAGAAGAAGATCTAGGAAAGTTTTTGTAAGAAGAGGGAGTGCTTGTGTGTGTGGAGAAGTAGTTTGAGGGGTTCACACGGTTGTTCCAAATAAGTATCTTGCCTTGTTCCTCTAAGTATCTTTCTAGGTTGCTTGGGTGGCTTTGTGAAGAAATTCTTCAGCCTGGAGACATGATTCTCTATCATGACCAGGAGGGTTAGAAGGGATTTCATGGTTCTCTGCCTTCTCCAAGAGGGAGAAAAATTTTAAAGGTCTACTGCCATCACCTAGAGGGTGACAAAGCTTCTAGCTCTCCGCCGTACCGAGTTTATTGGAAGTGATTTGCATAAGGGATTCTCCACATTGTTGTGGGGGCAAAAGAAGAGTCACTATAGTGATAGTGGAATACTCAGAGTGGAAGATTTTGGGGAGTTGACACAAGTAATTATTTGTTTGAACCATTATAAATCTCTCGTGGGTTTGTTCTGATATTTTTTTCTCAAACTTTTACTTTTAGTATTTTAATTCTGTGATACTACTTGGTGATAATGGGGATAAAAACTTTATTCTGCTGATTAGAATATCATTAGCATTCTTTTTTTTGTTTTGGTAAATTCATTTTGCTTCAGCTTTAAGTGATAACTGTTGCTTATTTTTCAAGTACTAAAAAACCAAATATATCTTTTTTATTTTTGAAGTATGACATTAATTTTTAAATTCATCAATTCACCCCCCCTCTTAGTGTGCCTAAGGACATGCTCACTTAGGCTTAACTTTCTTATGGAATTTTCAATATCCTAATCAAATCCTTTAATATTATATGCTCAATAGCACCCTCAAATCCCAAAGGCTTCAATTTTAGAACATCTGTAAGTGTCAGTATGTATAACTAGTTATAATAAAATGAATCCTACTATATACTTCACCCTTCAGCTAAGCTACCATACTAGAAACCTATAAAATATTATTAGAACTATTAGTAGGTGTAGTACTCTATATACATGCTACCTAATTAGCACTCTACCCATTTGTCATATTTGGGTCTTATGGATCCAAACCCATCTAAAAGACACTACTAAACAAACACGTTAATGACAATAAATAGAAATGAATTCCAGAATGTTGTGTGGATACATTATAAGTTTGTAAAGGTGATTGATAGAAACTAAGTTAAAAGTCACCCACTTATCTCTTAGATAACATTTATTATTTATTGCCTCTTCAAATTTTCAAAAAATTCTCTAATAATATTAATAATAGCACCATGAGACTCCTCACAAAATTGCTCCCAAGTTTGATTTATAACTATTTGCATAGCTACAGTACTTGGGTTTTGAAAGCCATGCTCCAGTAATAACTTCTTTCTTTCTACTATTAAGCTATGGCGCCGCTCAACTTCAGCAAATATGAATTTTCTTTTATCAAAGGATGTGGAGGCGTGTTTTTTGTCTTCAAACATTTTTGGTGCCATAACTTTCTAGCACATTAGAAAAGAAAACACATAGGGAGGTTGAGAAAAAAAAAAAAAGACAAGTGAAAATGCAGTGAAACAATTTGAAAACATAGGTTCTTATTTAGAAACAACGATAACATTACAGTGTTGAGGAGAGCGGTGCTGAGGGTCTATAAATATAGATTAATAATCAGGTTAAACTAATATACATTGCTTTGGTGCTGAACATGTGGTGCTGCATCACTCTCCTTGGAAAATGAAGTGCCAACTTTTTGACTGGGCAATTACTGCATTATTTAATAGTATAAACACTAAGATACTACAGAAGACAACCACTATGGTGCTTTAATTACAATAATATTGATTTTGACTAACACCGTAACACTGGTAACAACATTATAGTTCTCAATGAAGTGTTATTATGTAAAAAAAAATTTGAATGTACACCACCAGAATCACTGTAGCAATAATGAATTAATACTACAGTGCTTGAGATAGTTATGCTTAGGAGCTCATTAAGGTATGAAAGTTTGATAAAGATGTTAAGCCAATGTGAATGTCCCTAAGCACACTAGTACAAAAGTAATACTTTCACTTTGATGTGGAAGCTAATTAACGTGTAAGAAGAATAAATAGTGATGATGATATTCTGAACAACATAACAAAAATATCTATCACAGATCTACAACATATAATTATCACATAAATAAAAAATAAAAAAATAAAGTGCAAAAAATAAAAATTAGAATAAATACAACAGAGATTTATAGTGGTTTGGTCAAACCAGTACCTACGTTCACTCCTTGAAGTCCTCTCTGAGTATTACACTATCACTAGAGTGTCTCTCCTTGAACCCTTATAGCTAGGTAGAGAAGCCCTTACAAATTCTCTTACATGAACCTGGTGTGGCAAAGGACCATAATCATTTTCACCCTCCTGGTGAGGGAGAGAACCTAGAATCCTTTTCACCCTCGTAGTGAGGTAGAGAACCTCAAATCCTTTCACCCTCCTAGTGAAGTGGAGAACCTTGAATCGTTTTCAACCTCCTAGTAAGGCAGAGAACCTTTGAATCACTTTTACCTTCTCTAGTGCAGTAAAGTAACCGGCTCTCTCTTCAAACATTCAGAAGAAACAACTTAATTAATAGCAAAAAGACTCTTACAAAGTCTTTTGAAAAAAACATAAATAGAGGGTTTAGAAAAACCCTAAAAATTCAATTCTATCATCTATGATCATAAGTACGATTAGTAATATTGATCCTTTTTCATACTATATGAAGAGTAAGAAGTTGTACGATCAGTTCAAGTATCTGAGTTGATCGTCTAGTATGATATGATCATCTTCTAGTACGATTAGTGCTATCAAATTATATTATCATCTCATATAATTAGCATTGATAAATTATCATCATATGCTAGAATCAGGTTGTACATTACTATTGGTTCAATCATCCTGTATGATATGTCTGGATTAATTAATCAAAATTTGATATCTAATTATAGAATTTATTTATGTAAGATTTAATTACATCGTATAGTATAATACCTAATGTACAGTAGGATTAGTATATAATTTACATTTCAAAATATTGCCTAAATAATAATTGGTAGCTAAATTCATGTTTTCAACTAATCATCCTATTTGATCTAGATCATCTAGTATGATTAGTTCAAATATAATTAATTACATAATTAATTGATTTAACAATTTTTTGAGTAGCTGATCGTATTATATGATTAGTTCAAAAAATTACTCTTCTAATTTTTCCTCTATCTCATTCCCAAGAGTGTGTGTATGCACGGTGACCAGGCTAACATACACCTTTACAAGACTTGACTAAAGAAATTAAAAAAAAGGATAATAAATAAATTTTACATACTCCTTCAGTATACTCTATTATACCCAATCTTAAGCCTTGAATCTTCATTGATTGGTGCATGATGTACCTAAATTTTTAGTATACATAACAACAAATATGTAGTACAAATATTATGAGATAAAAACATACAATTAGTAATGTTTGTTATCATCAAAATCATAAACACAGAAGCCCGAGTTGCAATAATCTCTCCTTTTTTATGATGGAAAATATTATTGGTTGAATTTTCAAGCTAATATTACTTTCTCCTAATCTCCCCCTCGCTAATAGAATTATGTTAAAAATAAGGGAAAATAATTAATTTTTTTTAAAATTTTAAAGTTTTTTTAAGAAAATTTTGAAACTAAATAACAAATGCAACCAATGCAACCAAATTCCTTCTCCTACTTTTGACATCACCAAAAAGGAGAGAAAACACATTACCTAACATTGAACTATATGTAGATGGAATTTAGAACATACAATCGTACATAAAAATAATTAACATATACATAAAATAAATAATTAAACACACAAACAGAGAAACAAATACACAAAAAAAGAGACAAACACACAACCATAGAAATAAACACACAAATAGACAAACAAACTTTATACTTGATGAAAATTACCAATCAAATCATTAATTATTTAGCATAAGTTTGTTATCTCATCTTCTTGCTCCTATTCGGATGAGTTAGAAGCTAAGTCTACCTAGGAGATTTTTTACTTCTTTTTATTTCCCCTTATTAAAATTAGCTTATCCTCACCCTTTTCCTTTACAATGTGTTTCTTAAAATTGGGGATATCATATTTTAGATGTCCAGGTTTCCATCACCCAAAGCAGATAATGTTAGAAGCAAATTTGTCATATTTGCCTTTTTTATCTTTGTTCTTTTTTTTTTAAATGCTTGTGCTTGTGCTTCAGGAGACTCCTGAATTTTCTTGTTGTCAACACTAGCACCTCACTCATATTATCTCCTAAGTCATTTTTATCTATCTTTTACCTTTAGTACTATAGCCTTCTCATCACCTGCATCCTAAAGTCTTTGACTCACACTTTGCTCGTAGGCAATGAGTGAATCAAACATATTGTTAATAGAATAAGCACTTAAATCCTTTGATTCACATATAGCAGTGAATTTTGTGTCAATCTTATCAAGTAGACAATGCAAAATTTTGTTGACCTTTTTTGAGTTCTAAATTTCTCTACCTAAAGTATAAAATGATGTCATAATTTGAGTAAATCTAGTGTACATGTCTGAGATAGTCTCATAAGCTTTCATGCAAAAAAAATGTAATCATGCAATAATACATTTAACCTATATTATTTGACTTCATTGGTGCCTCTGTATGTAATACATAGTTTATGCCAAACTTCGGTGCAAGTGGTACAAGTAGATACAATCATATAATCTTTAGACTTAAGTGTATAGAAAAAAATAGTTTTTAAGTATTTAGCATTTAATTGCACATATATTTATTCTTGTATATTCCATTCAATAAAAAGAATGTGGTTTTAATTTTTTTAATAATACATGATGGTACAAAATAACCTGTTTGAATCATATGCCACATTTGAAAGTCAATTGATTGTAGAAAAGTAGACATGCAAATTTTCGATAAATCAAGTGGAATATTATTAAATAATGGTAAACGAGTAATAAAATAACCTTTTATGGTGTTCCTATCTTCAAAATGTGCCATAGATCATTTTTGTCTAGGTTTTCTAAAATACTATTTTGAGTACCTCACTAACACCAATTGAAGGTTTAATAAGGATGTTAAGACTATATAAACTTGTCCCTAAGCACACTAGTATAAAAGCAATACTTTCACTTTGATGTGAAAGCTATTTGAATTATAAGAAGAACTAATTGTGATGATGATAATCTAACTAACATAATAAAATAGCTATTATAGATCTATAACATTGTTGACCTCATTTTTGGTATGAGGTCACTAAGACCCTTCCAAACTCCAGATTAATTCTAGATCCTAGGATCCACTCTAGACCTTAGGATCCCTTCTTAGACCCAAACCTTAGGGCCTACTCTAGAGCCTAGGATTCCCT
>NW_021318639.1:0-13566 GCF_001605985.2 Dendrobium catenatum
CGGCATAAATCCTGCATCCAAACAGGCCCAAGTATATTGTCAGAGAGGCGATGACGCCTTGAGCGGAAGAGGAGAAAGCTTTCTCAAGAAAAGCAGATCGAAATGCCATCAATTTTCCATGTTAAAATTGGAGTTCATATTTCATAACATTTACTCTCATTTTCTTAGGGCCTTGCAAGAAAAGCAGATCGAAATGCCATCAATTTTCCATGTTACACACCAACTATAGAGGAATTGAAATCCATTATTGATCAAAAAGAAGGGTTCTTTTATCTTGACCATGTCGAAACTTTCAAGTCAAGTTGGGATCCTTTTGAAGACGAACTGAATAATTTACAGCTTGATTATATTTTAAGAGGGAAAATTGTGGTGAAGCACGTACAAGCAGTTGTAGAGCCTCTTCTTAATGGTCATTTTGACAAGGAAACTATTGCTGATCTATTTTCCCGATATGCAAAAATTATTACGACTCACTTAACTGAGAAACCAAAGTGGGTGAATTTTGTTCTTGTTTTGAAGCTAAGATGAAGAATGCAGCTTAAAGCATGTTAGATATTAATGAAGAAAATTAGAGATTAGCTATGCTAAAAAAAAAATAGCTGTATGTTCTTTCAGGGCTGCAACATTAGGTAATCTTTTAAAGCTTTTTAAATTAATGCGAGTTTTATTCTGTCATCTTATAAGAAAATTGGTATCTTATTGTAGAAATGCAGAAGAAGGCAAGCACATCATTTTCTTTAACCTACTTCTACGGTAAAAAGCTGTTGCAAAAATATACTTATTGGGTTCTTGTACTCTTTTCTTTCTTTTCTTTTTTTTTTTAAATATAAAATTCTATTAATAAAAGAAGAATTTAAACAAGACCAACAAAGGACAAAGACAAAATACAATGCTACAACATAAAGAAGAGACAGCAAAAAATGAAAGATAAAGGCCAGTCGGGCTCGATCATTGGCAAGAAACTATCTACAACCATCCACGAGATAGGCAAGGACCATTCAGAGGAGGAAGCCAGCACCAGTCCAAACCAATGATTTTGCAAACAGAAGTATAGGAAACACCACCAATGGTTTCCAACAAGCTAGAACTGAGTAGGATGTGAGCAGAAAGTCGCCACATCATTGCCCAAACCATCATAAACCACAAAGGCAAGCCACCAATCAAAACTACCAACCTATCCACCAAAACAACCACAAAACTCCAACAGAACAAGCCAACCCCACCAAAGAGACCCCAACAACAAAAAGGCAGAGAAATCTCGTGATTTGTGGGATTGGAGTGAGGGAATCGCGACTGAGAGCTGCTTCGGTTGCTCGCGTTCAAAAGAAGCAAAGGTCCGCTCAAGTGATTGCGTGCATGAAGGGAAGCAGAAGGAGTTTGGCTATTTACTCACTCGGTCTCGCTTGGACTGGACCGATCCTGTTCAGATATAACACAAATGATTTTAAAATTTGACATGGTTATTGTGAGCGAGATATCTCGGCGGGAAGAAGAGAACGAAACAGAGAGACAAGAATGGAAAAATAATATTTACTTGAATGAATTGATGCAGGTACATACGTGGCTTTAAATAGAAGCCATCAGGTATAAACGTAAATACATGAATACAGGAATATGCGCTCATAGCCTCCCTCAAATTAATCATTCTTGTTCTTGAATGGTTAATTTACGGCGAAGCAAGTTGAAGCGAGTAGGATGAAAAGCCTTAGTGAAGATGTCGGCTGTTTGTTCTGCCGAGGATAAATGTATGAGCTGTATGTCACCCGAGAGAATATGTTGCCGAATAAAATGATAATCGATCTCTATATGTTTGGTGCGGGCGTGGAAGACGGGGTTTTTGGCGATTGCGATGGCTGAGGTGTTGTCACAATAAAGATTTGTCGGGAGAGGCTGAGGATGACCGAATTCGGTTAGTAATCTGCGAAGCCAAAGAACGTCTGAAATGGCAGCGGATAGAGCGCGATATTCAGCTTCTGTGGAGGATTTAGCGACTGTAATTTGCTTCTTTACTGTCCAAGCCACCAGGTTGTTGCCCAGGAATGTGCAGTAACCTGAAATTGATTTTCGGTCAGCAGTATCGGAAGCCCAGTCGGCATCGGTGAAGGTTCGGAGAGTAAGATCGCCCCTGGTAATCGGTAAGCCATAGGACAGTGTGCCGGTGATGTAACGTAGAATGCATTTGAGAGCTTGAAAGTCCGCATTTGTGGGATGATGCATATGTTGGCAAATTTGGTTGGTGGCGAAGGCTATGTCAGGACGCGTGATCGTGAGATACTGTAATGATCCAGCTAGGCGTCGATAGAGGGTTGGATCGGAGAATGCAGAGGTGTCTGAAGGAGAATTTTTCAGTTTGACTGAGATCGGTGTTGAGGCGGGCTTCATGGCAGAGAAACCAGCATCATGTAACATCTTTTCGGCATAGTGTTTTTGGCTGAGAAATAGTCCAGTTGGCTTGCGATGGATTTGAATGCCGAGAAACAGATCAACTTCTCCAAGTTGTTTTAGAGCAAAATTGGAACATAACTTGCCAAGGAGCGATTGAATGCTGTGTTCATTATTACCTGTAACAAGAAAATCGTCAACATAAATGAGGAAGAAGATTTGAACATTATTATGATTGTATAAGAGTAGAGACGGGTCAGAACGACTGAACCTGAATCCGTGCGATTGAAGAAAATGGGTTAGCTTGTCATACCAGTGCCTAGGAGCTTATTTGAGACCGTATAGGGATTTTTGAAGTTTGCAGACATGGTCGGGATAGTTGATGTCAACAAAGCCTGGAGGCTGCCTCATGTAAATGTTGTCGGGAAGATCACCGTGGAGAAAGGCATTGGCGACGTCGAGTTGTAGAATCTTACAATTCCGATGTAAAGCAATTGTGAGTAGAATTCGGATCGTGACCATCTTAGCCACAGGACTAAAGGTCTCATTGTAGTTTACACCGTGCTGTTGATTGTATCCCAAGGCGACTAGACGCGCTTTGTGGCGAGCGAGTTGTCCATCGGGAAGAAATTTTGTCTTGTAGGTCCACTTGCAGCCGAGTGTGGGCATACCGGGAGTGGATGGAACAAGAGTCCACGTGTTCTGTTGCATGAGAGCACAAAATTCATCGTCCATAGCTTTCTGCCAGTGGGGATGTTTCTTGGCCTGATTGTAAGAAGTTGGTGTACTAGTCTGGGACGTGGTGCTGATGAGAGACAGGATAGTTTTAGGCTTGGAGATACCGGACTTCAAACGAGTCTGCATAGGATGACAGGGTTGGCGCGAGTCAGGGAGCGGCAGGTTGTTGCTGACGGAAATGGGAGGGGGGGGGAGGAGATGGTCGGTTCCGAGCATTGCATAGGGCGAGTGCTAATGGATGTTTCGGTTATGTTGTGAGGAGAAGAAGATGGGATAAAAGGAGTTGTGATGGTAGTGGGTGTGAGAAGGAGAGGCGAAATGGAAGGATTCGTGGAATTAATAGAGGTGGGAGGATTAGTCTGGCGGTAGGGAAATATATGCTCGTTAAATCTGACGTGACGAGATATATAGATCTTGCGAGTCTCCGGATTGTAACACTTGTAGCCTTTGTGAGTAGAGGAGTAGCCGACGAATATGCATTCGGCAGAGCGAGGAGTCAGTTTGTTGGTGCCATAAGGTTTTAGCCAGGGAAAGCACTGGCAACCGAAAGTTCGAAGGAAGTGGTAGTCAGGTGTGCGGTCATAGAGACGTTGAAAAGGGGAGCACATGCCGAGTATCTTGGTTGGGAGACGATTAATTAAGTAATTAGCCGTGGAGAGAGCATCAGTCTAGAAGGTGATCGGCATGTTTGCGGCATGGAGAAGAGTCCGGGTGGAGTCAAGCAGATGTCTATGTTTACGCTCGGACACGCCATTCTGTTCGGGTGTGTGAGGACAGCTACGCTGATGATGAATGCCGTGAGTAGTGAGGAAGGTGGTAAAATCGGTGCTAGTATACTCACCTTCGCCGTCGGAGCTTAGTGTTTTAGGACGTGTGTGAAAATGTGTTTTAATGAGTTTATATAAGATTTTGAATTTTGAAAGAGTTTCGTGTTTAGCTTGCATAAGATAGATCCACGTAAAGCGAGTGTAGTCGTCTATAAACAGAACGTAATAGCGAGCGCCGTCGGGAGACGGAGTGGGGGAAGGCCCCCACACATCGGAATGAATTAACTCGAATGGAGCATGAGAAAGCAAATCATGTCTATTAAAAGGAATTTTGTGACTCTTGGCCACACTGCAAGAAATACAAGAATTAAACGAAGATACATTTTGAATTTCAGAAAAATGACTAGCTACAGCAGCAAGAGCTTGGCGGTGCGGATGTCCAAGGCGGGCATGCCAGAGGTTGACGTTGGTGTTGATGACGTGAAGAGCCTTGTGTTAAGTGATCGGCGGGTTGGTAATCCGGTATAGTCCGTTATGGAGAGGTCCACGTAGAAGCGGACGACGAGCCTGCGTATCTTTGATAACAAAACCATTAGCGTCAAATTTAATGGAAACAGGATTTTCCTGGGTCAATTTAGAGAAAGATAACAAACTGTGGGATAAAGAAGGCACGTGCAAGATTTTACGAAGGTGAAGCTTACGCGGGGTATCAGGAAGCGGTAAGATGCCTTGACCTGTGTTGTGGATTGGAATTGATGAACCGTTAGCAATCGAAACGTTGTCTTGACCGGGATAGGGATGCGGATGTTGTAGATTTTGAATGTCAGGCGTGAGGTGGGAAGATTCTTGATATTTGATATCAAGAATTTAAGCTGCGCCGGAATGACCAGATCGGCGACGGGAGGGTGATCGGTGTGAAGGGAGGAAGCGGGAGAGTGAGAATCGGTTGATTCTTGATCAGCCATGAACGTGCTCTGATACCATGTGAGCGAGATATCTCGGCGGGAAGAAGAGAACGAAACAGCAAGAATGGAAAAATAATATTTACTTGAATGAATTGATGCAGGTACATACGTGGCTTTAAATAGAAGCCAGCAGGTATAAACGTAAATACATGAATACAGGAATATGCGCTCATAGTTATAATCAATTCAATCGGCTCGAAATGATGAGCCCAATGAGCCTATGATCGCTTAATTCCAACAACATTAAAGCCCTCAAAATTTTGAGCAAAAACTTTATGATGAACGAAATCAATATCATCCCTTTGATGAAGTGTTTTTTATTTTCTCAATATTTACTGCTAAAAAATTAATAAATAGATCATCATTTTATGCATGACAAACCATTGACTTGACTTTTAAGACAACTATCCGAAAGCTCCACATTTGAATCAAACGTCTTGGACTACCGCCCAACCGTTGTTGTACCAAGGGGTGCAAACGAGTCGAGTCGAGCTCGAGCCAATGGGCATTTGAGTCGAGCCTGACTGCCAAATAACGAGCTTGAGCTCGAGCTCGCTCGTTTCACGTCAAGCTCGTCCCAAGTAGGCTAGTAGTCGCGACCTCCGTCGTCTCGAGCAGCAGCGTCGACCTTCGTCGTACGAAGCTCCATCATCTCCCTCCCAGCCTCCGTACGTCGTCGACCTCTGTATTTGAGCTCGACTCGAATTGTCAGCTCGCAAGCTGGATTGACTCGGTTGCACCCATAGTTGTACCACAATTTTCTTTTCTTAAATAAGAATAACGTTGAAAAGAACTGAGCAATATTAGTCCTCTATAACAGATTGCAAGCGAGGATACAGAGGTCTGAATACCATTTATAAGCATGACGAAAGTTCATCGATGGAATCCGATGATTGAAGCCATAACAGGACGAACACACCATTAGGCAATAGGACTGATTACAGTCTTTTCTTGCTCAATAATTATTGAAATATTGATTAAAGTTACGGCTACCTGGTGAGCCACATATTTCTTTTCTTAAATGTTCGAATGGTAGTCTTCTAGCTAATCGAACCTATAGAGTGGGCCCGGGCTACATGGGCAGGTAAAACTTTTTTTTTGATTTACATATATACCACTTTATTTCATACTATTTACATATCTAACATCCAAAACATTAATATTACATGTCTACCACCCATAGAACAAATTTGGATGCATAGAATGAAATATTTAAGTTTATAGGACGGTATAAATGGTATGAATGAATTATAGGAGTGACATATTTGATACTAAAATTTTATATGGATGGTAGGCATATAATATTAATATTTTGAATGTTAGATATGTAAATTCATACATATTATATAGGAGTGATATATTTGAAAATGTTTGCCTATAATATTGAATTTATATTATGCAATAAGAAATATAAGAGTATTAAATATATTAAGATTTTTCTTTTGAAATTTTGAGTGAGATATATTTCTAGTCATGCAAATTGAATCAAATTAGATGGTTGAATCGATCATCAATGATCAAACAACTCATAGAATCAAAAATTGCTTTTAAGAGAATATAAATTAATTGATTTTTTTTAATCGCTCAACCCTTAAAATGAAAATGTTTGTCAAATTCGGACCACGGGTTGGATTCGGGTCCAACTCAGAACTCACCCGACACTACTTGACCCGATTAGAACCGGACACATTTTTTAAAAACGTTATTTTTATCAGACGTATCCGAACTACGCACGTAATAATTTCTCTTGGATATGACTCATTAATAGATAAGTCTTATCATGTTGACTTATGATAGATAAGTTTTGGGATTTCATTTTGAAATTTTTTCCAATTTAAACTTTTAAAACAACAAAATACCATAGTGCTACTAAAGCATATGGAGTATTGAAAAAATAAATTCCTCTAAAAAACTTCTTTCATTTCATCATGAAAATGTGTATATACAATCACATTTATATTTTAAACTATTTATTTGATTAAGTTTTGTACCGCTAATTATCTAATTAATTATTTATATTATAAATTAATTAAAATAATTCCAAATAAAAAAATAAGGAGTTTACTCTTTTAAACAGCTTCGTTGCCGTTCAACTTCGCTAACTTCTTCGCCTCCTTCAACCTGTTCGACTTTTCCTGCACGAGGCGATAGCTTCTTCTCCTCCTTCGACGATCCTTCCTGTTGGACTGGAAGTGATGCCAGATTTAACACTAGATTTCAACCATACGGTTGACATTTATAATCCGATCGCCCTCAAGGACGGTCAGCTCACTGTAATCAACTCAAATTCCAGTGAAATCTTTTCAACTAGGCTAGACCTTGTGGTTTTTTCCCTATTCAGGGTTTTCTGCGTAAAAAATCTTGTGTTCTCTGTGTGTAAGCTGTGAGCGTTTGATGTTCAGGAGGAATGATCTTGCGGATGCAAGACGCGAGAATAGAGAAGCAGAGAGGAAGAGTAGAGAGAGAATCATGAAGAGGAAAATGTATTTCATTCATAGCAAAGTGTATTACATAGGTTGTATATATAACTGAATAAAACAAGAAAGTACATAACCAACTGCTGACGTGTACATGGTCTTAACAGCCCGCCTCAAATTAATCATTCTGTGAATGAATGGTTAATTTGGATCGTAGTGTGTTGAACTGCTGTAGAGATAAAGGTTTTGTTAGTACATCGGCTATGTTGTCTGCCGAGCTAACATGCTTAATGAGAAGTTCTCCTTGCTTTATATGACTGCTAATGAAATGGTAATCTATTTCTATATGTTTAGTTCTCGCATGGAAAATGGGGTTGTGTGCTAGCGCAATTGCCGATGTGTTGTCGCAGTTGAGTATTGTAGGTTGAGTTTGAGGTACTTGAAACTCGGAGAGGAGACGACGGAGCCATAGTATTTCAGAAGTGGCGGAGGATAACGATCGGTATTCTGCCTCGGTGGAGGACTTGGCCACCGTGACCTGTTTCTTTACTGACCATGATATCAAATTAGAGCCCAGGAATGTGCAGTGACCGGAGATAGACTTGCGATCCGATGAGTCCGCTGCCCAGTCGGCGTCGGCATAGGTGATTAGCTGTAGGTGACCGGATTGGAGAGGGAGACCAAAGTGTAAAGTCCCTTTGATGTATCTCAAAAGTCGCTTTAGGTCTTGATAATCCTTGACGCGAGGCTTGTGCATGTGCTGGCAGATAGAGTTTGTTGCGAAGGCAATGTCCGGTCTTGTAATAGATAAGTATTGGAGAGAACCTGCAATTTTGCGAAAAAGTGAGGGATCGGGAAATGGTTGCTCATCCACGCTTACCTTGCGCTTGATACCCATGGGTGTGGCCGCTGGCTTACAGTCCAGGAATCCGGCGTGAGTCAGAAGATCGCGGGCATAGTGCGCTTGGTGGAGAAAGTAGCCTTGCTTTGTTTTGTTCACTTGTATGCCCAGAAACAAAGAGACGTCGCCTAGCTGTTTTAGACGAAATGCAGAATGTAGTTGCTTGAGAATGGATGATATTTTGGTACTGTCGTTTCCTGTCACAAGGATATCGTCAACGTATATAAGAATAAAAATGAATATATTATCGTGATTGTAGATGAGTAAAGACGGATCCGCTTTACTAAATTGGAACCCTTGAGTTTGCAGGAGACTGGTGAATTTTGGAACCACTGACGAGGTGATTGCTTGAGCCCGTAGATGGATTTGTGCAATTTTACATACGTGCTGCGGATGTGTTTGATCGACGAATCCGGCCGGTTGTTTCATATAAATTTCGTCCAGTAGATCCCCGTGTAGAAATGCATTGGCGACGTTAAGTTGAATAACTGACCATTGATTATGCAGGGCAATCGTGAGAAGGATGCGGATGGTCACCATTTTGGCGACCGGGCTGAATGTTTCTGTGTAATTGACGCCGAATTCTTGCGAACAACCTTGCGCTACGAGACGTGCCTTGTGTCGTTCTATTTGACCGTTGGGGAGTAGCTTGTTCTTGAAGGTCCATTTGCATCCCAATATGGGTTTGTCGGTTGGACGAGGAACAAGCGACCACGTTCTGTTTTGCTGGAGAGCGGAAAATTCGGCTGCCATTGCAGAGCGCCAGTGGTCATATTGTGATGCCTGCTTGTATGACGTTGGGATGGAAGTTGCTGTTGAAACCGCAGAGAGATCGAATATTGCTTTTGGTTTGAGAATACCGGCCCTGAGTCGTGTAGTCATTGGATGACCCGAAGCGGTCTGCGAGATGGTGGGAGCAGGAGGGCTGGATGAATTTGTGTGTTGCTGAGACGATTCTTGTTGAATTGGGATGGTATGGTCTTGCGGTGGACAGCTTACAGTGGACGACTGAGGATGCATTGATGTAAGCTGTGAGATGGGTACTAAGAGCAGTGGGTTTTCTGTTTTATGAGCTGTGATGTTGGGCTGTTTTGCTTTTAAATCAGTGAATGGAAAGTGGTGTTCCACGAATTTGACGTGTCGGGATATGTAGACCCGTTTGGAAGGTATATGAAGACAGCGGTAACCTTTGTGTTGGGAGGAGTAGCCGATGAAAACACACTCCATGGAACGTGGGGAAAGCTTGTTATTTGCATAAGGTGTCGTCCATGGGAAGCAAAGACACCCGAATGTACGAAGGTGGGTGTATGAAGCTTCTTTCTCATGCAATCGGTAGTATGGTGTTTGCTTGGATGTGGCGGATGAAGGTAACCTGTTGATTAAATAATTGGCCGTGGAGACAGCGTCTGCCCAAAGGTTCGGAGGGAGATCCGCAGCGTGAAGGAGGGCTCTGGTTGTTTCCAAGAGATGCCGATGTTTGCGTTCGGCAGTACCGTTTTGTTCCGGTGTGTGAGGACAGCTCACTTGATGAGTGATGTCGTTGTTGATCATGTACTGCTTGAATTCTGTGCTATTGAATTCTCCGCCCCCATCAGACCTGATCGTTTGAATGCTATAGCCAAATTTGTTTTTAATTAGATTGTGTAGTTGTTTAAATTTGATGAACGTTTCGTTCTTGGATGTTAGCAAGTATAGCCAAGAAAATTTAGTAAATTCATCAATGAAAATCACATAGTAAAAGAAACCATTAGTCGAAGCTATAGGAGCCGGACCCCATACGTCCGAGTGAATGAGCTGGAATGGTTTATTACACTCAAAAGAACTATGTGAAAAAGGCAATTTGTGACTCTTTGAGATATTACAGGAAACACAAGTATCTAAAGAAGGGTGAGATCCGGCTAAGTCCGGAATAAGTGCGGTCATGGAGCTAAGCAATCTAAAATGAGGGTGTCCTAAACGTGCGTGCCATTTAGCCCGATTATTGCAAGACGTCTGCAGAGCATTGATGCGTCTGTGAACAGGAAGCTTAATGGGATACAGCCCATTGCGTTGAGGTCCCCGGAGAAGAGTGCGGTTGTCCCGACGATCCTTAAATTCAAAACCGTTAGCGTTAAAAGAAACTGAAATATTATTGTCAGATGTAAGTTTGGCAACGGATAGTAAATTATGAGAAAGAGAAGGCACATGAAGAATTTTGCGAAGTGTTAGCTTACGGTATGAGTCGGGTAGGGGTAGAATTCCTTGACCTGTATTTTGAATGGGTAAGTTGTTACCATTAGCTATTGAGACTGAATCTTGTCCGGTGAATGGAGTGGAATTTTGAAGATTGGAGACGTCCGAGGTGAGGTGCGAGGATGCTCCGGAGTCCAATATCCATTCGCCGGTGGAGGAAAATTGTTGTTGAACGGCTAATGCCCGCTGGTTTGAGGGAGGTGCGTACTGTAAATTGCACCTGTGCCAGCAATTTAGCGCCTCATGGCTTTGTTTGCCACATATTTGACAAGTAGGCCGGTTGGAGGGATTTCTTGGAGCGTTATATGTATCTGTAGTGGGTGTATTTCTTGAGTTGTAGTTCCGCCCACGATTCTTGATGTATCGGCCCCGATTGTTCCTGGCGGAGAAGAATGCTGTTGCGTCAGGCTGATTTTTACCTTCTTGAAGACGTTCGTGCTGGAGATTGATCTCCTCGCTGCATAATAGAGAGTATAAAGTGTCGAGACTGATAGGATTTAGGGACGTCCTGATCGCCGTTTTGAAGGGATTATACTCTGTAGGTAATCCGTTTAGAATGTATAGTATTACATCCTCGGTGTCGACCTTGGATCCTGCGGCGGCGATGTTGTCCACCAGGATCTTGATTTGATCAAGATACTGATGTATGGTGCGATCCTTTTTCTGAATACTGTGAAGTTCGTTTTTAAGCTGAATCACTCGTGAGCGATTCGTTGGTTGAAGTCGCTGCTCGAGTGTGATCCAAACCTCATGGGCGGATTGCAGTGAGATGACGTAGGGAAGCACGGATGACGAAATGGTAGAAAGAAGAGCAGAGACCAAGTTTCTGTCGATCAAGTTCCACAGATTGTGTTCTTTCTTGGAAGATTCCGAAGGGCGCACCGCTAAACCTGTAAGATGATCACCAAATCCGTTTGCGATGAAGTGTTGTTGAACTTGCAGCCTCCATATTGCGTAGTTTTCTGTTGTCAGTTGTGTGGACACTAGGTTCTTAGTATTGGAGATCAAGAATTTGAGGGGAGCTGGAATGATGTATTCCGCCAGAGAGTCGGAGGTGTCAGACGTCGTTCGGCGAGACGTTGCCGACTCTTGTTCAGCCATGGACAGGATCTAAGCCGTGAAGCGATTTTGCTCTGATACCATGTGAGCGTTTGATGTTCAGGAGGAATGATCTTGCGGATGCAAGACGCGAGAACAGAGAAGCAGAGAGGAAGAGTAGAGAGAGAATCACGAAGAGGAAAATGTATTTCATTCATAGCAAAGTGTATTACATAGGTTGTATATATAACTGAATAAAACAAGAAAGTACATAACCAACTGCTGACGTGTACATGGTCTTAACATAGAGAACCAGTCAAAGCTGAAGTGAAGAATAAAGAAGAGAATCGTAACGAGGTTTCAAAGAGATTCGGCAGTACAATAATAACCATAAATGGGGGAAAAACCTCTTTCCGCTAAGGTCGAACAAATTGTGCATATGGTGGGAGGAACTGGAGAGACAAGCTATGCTAAAAACTCCATTGTTCAAGTACGTAATTTTAAATAATTAGCATTATTATACAGTAATACTAATGACCTCGTCATTTTAAACAGGCAAAGGTAATTTTGAAAGCAAAGCCAATAGTAGAAGAAGCTATAAGAGAAGTCTACAGAACTCTTTTCCCCATGAAATTTGTAGCAGCTGACTTGGGTTGCTCGTCGGGCCCAAACACATTTTTGGTGATCTCTGAGATCATTAGCGTTATCCATGACCTTAGTCGACGGTTAGATATCAGCCATGAATCAGAAATACAAATATTTTTGAATGATCTGCCTGGAAATGATTTCAACAATATCTTTCGTTCATTGGTGGATTATAAGAAGCAAATTAAGGAGGACAAGGGGGAGAACGTTGTGCCATTTTATGTCGCTGGATCCCCAGGATCATTCTACACTCGGCTTTTTCCTTCTAAGAGCGTTCATTTCTTTCACTCTTCTTATAGTCAAATGTGGCTTTCACAGGTTAGTTAATTTTTTTCAAATTAGCTACAAATTGCAACGTAGGACACGAACAAAATTAGATTGGACGCAGTAATGATACATAAGAGAAATTTAAATATAATTATTTGAAATATCAAAACTCTTTGCATCCTCATTCATACAATTATTGTGCTTAAACTAACAAGAATATGTAGGTGCCAAGAATGGTTGATGATGAAAGCACTTTTGATGAACTGAAGAAGGAAAATTTGTACTCGGAACAATTCAAAGAGGATTTTTCAACCTTCCTTAAATTAAGATCCAAAGAACTAATTTTTGGAGGAAGAATGGTGCTAACAATTGCAGGAAGAGTAAATAATTCAGAGTATAAAGATTCGTTCTATATGTTGGGGCTTTTAAGACTGGCATTAAATGATATGATTTCTGAGGTAAGAAATTATCTTATTCTTTTAATTCTGAATCTCTTACAAATGATAGAATTCGGTAATCATGTCCTTAACTTCTTATGACAATCATGGATTATGAAAATTTGATAAACTATCAATATTTTTTTTTTAATAATTGATCATTATAATCATGTCGTTAACTGCTTATAACAATCATAGATTATAAAAAATTGATAAATTATCAATATTTTTTAATGAATGATCATTATATACATATATGTATTTGTCTGATACTGTAACAACCCAAACTCTTAACTATTGAGATATTGTCTGTTTTAGCTTAAGGATCTCATAGTTTTGTCCTTTTGGTGTAACTTCCCAGGATTTCAGCCATCTAGGATTTCTCCGGGATGAGCATGTTTAACTGCGGAGTTTCTTAAAATGATAAATAAACAATTCTTTCAAATTTAATACAGAGGCATTACAATTACCGTTATGATTTGTTTCATTTTCCAAATTTCATAACATTTACTCTGATTTTCTTAGGGACTTGCAAGAAAAGCAGATCGAAATGCCATCAATTTTCCTTATTACACACCAACTATAGAGGAATTGAATTCCATTATTGATCAAAAAGAAGGGTTCTTTTATCTTCACCATATCGAAACTTTCGAGTCAAGTTGGGATCCTTTTGAAGACGAACTGAATAATTTACAGCCTGATTATATTTTGAGAGGGAAAATTGTGGTGAAGTACATACAAGCAGCTGTAGAGCCTATTCTTAATGGTCATTTTGAC
>NW_021318639.1:15218-30580 GCF_001605985.2 Dendrobium catenatum
TATAGTTTATCGCTCTATAATCATTTTTCTCTCTCTCTCTTATTCTTTCCACCATTGCAATCTTTAAATTTATTTAAAAATAATTAGACCATCTAAGACTTATAACTAATAAGTAATGATATGTTATTAAAAAAAAAAATCTTGATCGGGCACGAATCTCGATGCAAGGTCAAGTTGGAACTTTCAAAATTAAAATTAGGGCCATCTGAACTCCGATTTCAAAAAACCTATAGTCGAATTGAGAGTCTCGAGAATACAAACCCAACGACACCACATTCAACCCAATCCGAGCCCAAACGAGTTCAAATCAAGGATTAGAAGCATTGTTTGAAGGTTTGAACCACAATTTGGATTACCAAATGATTTTCAAACATAACAAGCTTATAATCGAATTGAGCGGCTTGACGAAACGAATCCAATGAGCCCAAGATCACCAAAATCCGAAATTACTAAGATATTCAAATGTCTATCAAATGGTCCATGATCAAGGGACAACATCGGCCTTTCATCAAACCACTCCCCATTTACCTTTGATATTTCACCTATTTACGGGCCATGCCACTCTAGAAATCTATAAATAAACATCTCATTTCTCTTGAGAGGAGGATCGAAACAAGAAGAGAAGAATGAATAAGAGAAGGAAGAGAAGGAAGAAGCTCCTCCTCGACCACCGTCGGACTTTTGCCAGACCACCACTTGTGGCCCTCACCTCTGCCAGACCACCACCTGACGTCGTTGTTTCGCCGGACCTCCACTTGAGGACCTCACCTCTGTCGGACCACCACCTGACGTTGTTGCTCCGCTGGACCACCATTTGAGGCCCTCACATCTGTCGGACCACCACCTGACGTATGAGCTCTGTCGGACCACCACTTGAGGCCCTCACCTCTTCCCGACCACCACTTAAGGCCTCGGACTTCTGCTGGACCACCACCTGAGGCCTGGACTTCCACCGGACCAACAGCTGACGTTGTTGCTCCGCCAGACCACCACTTAAGGCCCTGGACTTCTTCTGGACCACCACCTGAGGCCCAGACTTCCACCGGACCACCGCCCGACGTCGTTGCTCCGCCGGACCACCACTTAAGGCATCAGACTTCTGCCAGACCACCACCTGAGGCTTGGACTTCCATCGGACCACCGCCTTACGCCCTGAACTTTTGCCGGACCACCACCTCAGGCTCGGACTTCTACCGGACCACCACATGAGGCCTGAACTTCTATTAGGCCACCACCTGATGTTTAGAGTTCTACCAGAGTACCGCCCTTCTACTACGGTCTTTCAGACCCCGGTCTCCTACGGACTACGATCCTTTTGACCTCCGTCGTCTACTATGGTCTTTCCGACCTCCATCAACAGACAACAGTCTTTTTGATCCCGATCTCCTGCCAACTACGGTCTTTCAGACCTCTGTCTCCTACCTACTATTGTCCTTCCGACCTCCATCACCAAACAACGGTCTTTTGGACCTCTATCTCCTGCCGACTACGGTCCTTTCGACCTCCATCACCTACAATGGCCCTTCCAACCAATCAAACATGTCTATGTTGATTATTGTAACTCCCTGCATGTAATGCGCTCTATAGGACGTACATTTTTAATATCAAGCCAATGTCTTCTCCCCTAAGAAGGGCCTCATTTGTAATCGACTGCAAATACTAGTGGATTCAATCAAACTGGGCCATGCCCCTTGATTTTTTCTCCTTTTCAAGGGTTTCCACGTAAAAACTCTGGTGCCTCTTATAAACGCTTCACCCTCTCTCTTATCTGTTTGTGTGCTGGATCTTCATACAATGCTAAGACATTAAACTATATATTTATCTACCGCCGCGAATACTCCAGGACGCAACAACTGTGAGCTTTCTTGTCTTGAGCGTGGAGCGGGGATTGACAGGAGAAAGTAAAAGAATTTCTTATTGCCTTTTGAGATATTACACTAGTATATATAAAGAGTTCGAAGTGCAGGTTGTTACAGAGTTACAAGTTAAGTAAAATGGTCCGTATAATGTGATTGGCTTGACACCCCCTTGCAAACTGATGACGTGTGCGGCGAAATCAGTTTGTTAGCTAGATGCCGGAAGCGGACGATAGGTAATGCTTTGGTGAAGATATCCGCTAATTGATCTTTTGTGGAGATGTGATGTACAATGATTGAATTGTTTTTGATGCATTCCCGAATGTAGTGACAGTCCACTTCGATGTGTTTGGTGCGGGCGTGAAAGACTGGGTTGTTTGCGAGAGCGATCGCCGACGTGTTGTCGCAAAAGAGCTTGGTAGGAGTAGTTTGTGGGCAACCGAGTTCTTGAAGTAGTTGGCGGGTCCAGATAAGATCTGCTGCGGCGGCGGCTAGTGCTCGGTACTCTGCTTCGGTGGAGGATCGAGCTATAGTGCTTTGCTTCTTGACACACCATGTCACGAGGGAGTTGCCGAGGAAAGTGCAATATCCCGTGGTGGATTTCCTGTCATGATGATCTCCGGCCCAGTCCGAATCTACAAAAGAGGTTAAAGTGAATGAGGATCCGGATAGAGGTAAGCCAATGTTTATGGTTCCTTTGATGTATCGGAGTATTCGTTTTAGAGCGTCAAAGTTGATATCAGTTGGTTGGTGCATGAATTGACATGCTTTGTTGACGGCGTAGGTGAGATCGGGACGAGTTAAGGTGAGGTATTGGAGAGACCCCACTAATTGTCTGTACAGCAAAGGGTCAAAGAATAATTTTGAAGGCTCAGAAGAGAGGTGAGACTTAGCTGTAATGGGTGTGGCGGTGGGCTTGCAATTGAGCATTCCGGCGCGTTGGAGTATGCTGGTTGCGTACCGACTTTGATGAAGTAGTAGGCCGTCCGGTGTGGGAAGAGCTGTGATGCCGAGGAATTGAGATAGATTACCGAGATGTCGCGTATTGAAGCGTTTGTGAAGGTTGTTGAGAAGAGTTTGCACGGCTGCCGCGTTGTTACCTGTAACTATGAGATCGTCAACATAAATTAGAAAGTAAATTTGAATGTTAGATTGTTGAAGGATCATAAGCGATGGGTCGGAGTTGCTAGTGCGAAAGCCTTGAGTGTGGAGAAAGCCGGTTAAGGTAGCGAACCATTGACGCGGTGATTGTTTGAGTCCGTACAAAGCCTTATTGAGTTTACAAACGTGGTGAGGATGAGTGGCGTCGGTGTAGCCGGGAGGTTGTTTCATGTAGACTAGTTCTTGAAGGGAACCGTGCAGGAAGGCATTAGAGATGTCGAGCTGATGTATGGGCCAGTGCTTGTGAAGTGCGAGAAGAATGAGAATGCGGAATGTGTGAATTTTAGCGACAGGGCTGAAAGTTTCAGTGTAATCAAGTCCAAATTCTTGCTTGTAACCGAGGGCGACGAGTCTGGCCTTGTATCGAGCGATTGAGCCATCGGAGTTGTACTTGGTTCGAAATGTCCATTTGCAGCCTAAGACGTTTTGGTGCGGAGATGAGGGAACGAGTTCCCATGTACCTTGAGATTGGAGCGCTTGGAATTCTTGGGACATGGCGGAACGTCAGTGTTTGTGTTGAGCGGCTTGGGTGTAAGAGGTGGGGTCGGGAAGAGATAATTGGTGTGTGAGGTTAAGAATTTGTTTGGGTTTTAGATGACCGGTTTTAGATCGGGTAGTCATGTGGTGAGTGTTGTGTAAGTTCTGTGAGTTGGACGGAGTGGGAGATGGGTCCGTTCTGGGTGGAGCAAGAGTTTGTAAGTCAAGGATGTTTGTTGTGGATAGAGTTGGTGCGGTCAGGTTGGTGGATTGAGAAGTATGTGTAGGTGTAGTAGTAGGATGTTGCTGCTGGACGTGTGGGGGTATGAGGGATGAAGGAACCAAGAGCAAGGGCGGGATGTTGTTGGTGGGTTGCTGATTTGGGGCGTGAGGTTGAGTTTGGTGATAGGGAAATATTTGTTCGTTGAAGACGACGTGGCGAGACGTATAGATATGGTTAGTGTCGGGATCGAGACATAGGTAGCCTTTTTGAGTAGAGGGGTATCCGATGAAGATGCATGGCTTGGAGAACGAATCGAGTTTGGATTTGGCATAAGGTCTTAACCACGGGTAACACAAGCATCCAAAGATTTTGAGATGGTTGTATGCGGGTATGTTGCTGTAGAGGGATTCATGGGGAGTTTTGTTTTTCAGTTTTCGAGTAGGTAAGCGATTGATGATGTGGATTGCTGTGTGAAGAGCATGAGTCCATAAGAACTGCGGAGCCTGGGAGTGAATTAGTAGACTCCGAATGGTCTCAAGGATATGACGGTTTTTCCTTTCGGCGAGGCCATTTTGAGAGGGCGTGTGTGGGCAAGAGTATTGATGTTGCATTCCAGATGTTTTGCAAAATTGTTGGAAAGAATTATTAATGTACTCTCCGCCTCCGTCGGTTCTTAAGGTTTTAATACTTTTATTGAACTGACAGTGGATCATATTATAGAATTCTTTAAATTTAAAGAATACGTCAGATTTGAGAGAGAGCGGGTAGACCCAACAGTACTTAGTATGCTCATCAATAAACGTAACAAAGTAGCGATATCCATTTAAAGAAATAGTGGGGGAGGGGCCCCAAACATCGGAGTGAACAATTTCAAATGGTGCAGAAGTAAAAGAGGAAGAATTCGGGAAAGGTAGTCTATGACTTTTTGCAAGATTACAAGTATTGCAGTATTTAGAAGAAATAGTAGAACGAATATTTGAGTGTAGCTGAGCAAGACATTGCAGTTTGCGTGTGTCATGGTGGCCGAGACGACCATGCCAGAGATCTGGAACCGTTTGGACGGATATGAGGGCGAGATTTGCGGGCGAGGTGGATGTCGAGACGGAATAAAGACCGTTATGGCAGGGTCCCCGTAGAAGAACCCGTTTGGTCGTCGAATCCTGAATCACATAACCGCGTGAGGAAAAAGAAACGATGCAAGAATTATCATGGGTTAGTTGATAAACGGATAGGAGATTAAAAGATAGATTAGGGACGTGATGAAGTTTATTGAGCTGGAGACTACCTGATGGGGTGGGGAGGATACCGGTACCCGTATGACGAATGGAAAGGTTTTGACCGTTGCCGAGAGTGACATTTGAGGTGCCGCGATAAGGTTCAGTGGTGGAGAATTGGGAGGCGTCGGAGGTCAAGTGCGTGGAAGCACCGCTATCCAAGAACCATTCCGATTGACGAGAGACTTCGGTTGGGCTGAACAGAGCTGGACGAGAGGATGTTTCTTGATGGGTAGTATCATGGCGATACCAGCATTTTACCGCTGAGTGTCCGTTCTTCGCGCATATTTGGCAGATAATGTTGCGATTCGATTGTCGATCGGGTCTGCCGGAAGAGTTTGTGTTGTTGGTAATGTTTGGGTTGCGGTTTGGTTGACGACCTCCACGAGAATAGTAATTTCGATTGCGTCCACGTCCACGGGCTGCTGCGAGAGCTGTGGGATTATCTGTGAGATGTAATTGCTGCATGGCTTTGGATGTTTCTTGAGCTAGATTGACTTCTTCACTACAAAGAAGTGTGTAAAGGTCGTCAAGGGTGATGGGTTGAAGATTAGTGCGGATGGCGGTTTTGAAGGCTTGATAAGTTGCGGGTAGGCCATTTAGTGTGTAGAGAATGACGTCTTCCGGATCGATGTTGCTGCCGGCGGCAGAGATTGCGTCAACTTTGGATTTCACGGTGAGGAGATATTGAGACATAGATTGATCGCCTTTGGTAAGATTGTGGAGTTCATTCTTTAACTGAATAATGCGGGAACGATTGGAGGCTTGAAGGCGATGATTTAAGGTAGACCATATGTCGGCACAGTGAGTTAAAGAAAGAACGTATGGTAGGATTGATGGTGTGATTATGGAAAAGAGGGCAGCGGCGAGATTTTGATCGAGAAGTTGCCAAGCTTCGCAAGAGGATGCGGTCGATGTTTCTTGTGGAGGTTTCTTGGAAGATCCATCAAGAAATCCTTGGAAGCCATTGGCCGCAAAGATTTTCTCGACTTGGGAGCGCCACAGCGGGTAGTTGTCGGAGGTGAGGGGATTGGCGATGAGGTTCTTGATATTGCTGAGAACGAATTTTAATTGTGGAGGAATGGTTAGAAGTGACTGGGAGTGAGTTATGGTGGTTGATGAGGTGGGTGAGTCGGCCATTAGCGAGAGTCAGAATTTAGAGAAAAAAGAATGAAAGTGGGCGAAGAAGGAGGAAACAGGGGAGAGTAAAAACACAGAGATGAGAAGAGGAGGACTTATCTGTGCTCTGATACCATGTGAGCTTTCTTGTCTTGAGCGTGGAGCGGGGATTGACAGGAGAAAGTAAAAGAATTTCTTATTGCCTTTTGAGATATTACACTAGTATATATAAAGAGTTCGAAGTGCAGGTTGTTACAGAGTTACAAGTTAAGTAAAATGGTCCGTATAATGTGATTGGCTTGACACCCCCTTGCAAACTGATGACGTGTGCGGCGAAATCAGTTTGTTAGCTAGATGCCGGAAGCGGACGATAGGTAATGCTTTGGTGAAGATATCCGCTAATTGATCTTTTGTGGAGATGTGATGTACAATGATTGAATTGTTTTTGATGCATTCCCGAATGTAGTGACAGTCCACTTCGATGTGTTTGGTGCGGGCGTGAAAGACTGGGTTGTTTGCGAGAGCGATCGCCGACGTGTTGTCGCAAAAGAGCTTGGTAGGAGTAGTTTGTGGGCAACCGAGTTCTTGAAGTAGTTGGCGGGTCCAGATAAGATCTGCTGCGGCGGCGGCTAGTGCTCGGTACTCTGCTTCGGTGGAGGATCGAGCTATAGTGCTTTGCTTCTTGACACACCATGTCACGAGGGAGTTGCCGAGGAAAGTGCAATATCCCGTGGTGGATTTCCTGTCATGATGATCTCCGGCCCAGTCCGAATCTACAAAAGAGGTTAAAGTGAATGAGGATCCGGATAGAGGTAAGCCAATGTTTATGGTTCCTTTGATGTATCGGAGTATTCGTTTTAGAGCGTCAAAGTTGATATCAGTTGGTTGGTGCATGAATTGACATGCTTTGTTGACGGCGTAGGTGAGATCGGGACGAGTTAAGGTGAGGTATTGGAGAGACCCCACTAATTGTCTGTACAGCAAAGGGTCAAAGAATAATTTTGAAGGCTCAGAAGAGAGGTGAGACTTAGCTGTAATGGGTGTGGCGGTGGGCTTGCAATTGAGCATTCCGGCGCGTTGGAGTATGCTGGTTGCGTACCGACTTTGATGAAGTAGTAGGCCGTCCGGTGTGGGAAGAGCTGTGATGCCGAGGAATTGAGATAGATTACCGAGATGTCGCGTATTGAAGCGTTTGTGAAGGTTGTTGAGAAGAGTTTGCACGGCTGCCGCGTTGTTACCTGTAACTATGAGATCGTCAACATAAATTAGAAAGTAAATTTGAATGTTAGATTGTTGAAGGATCATAAGCGATGGGTCGGAGTTGCTAGTGCGAAAGCCTTGAGTGTGGAGAAAGCCGGTTAAGGTAGCGAACCATTGACGCGGTGATTGTTTGAGTCCGTACAAAGCCTTATTGAGTTTACAAACGTGGTGAGGATGAGTGGCGTCGGTGTAGCCGGGAGGTTGTTTCATGTAGACTAGTTCTTGAAGGGAACCGTGCAGGAAGGCATTAGAGATGTCGAGCTGATGTATGGGCCAGTGCTTGTGAAGTGCGAGAAGAATGAGAATGCGGAATGTGTGAATTTTAGCGACAGGGCTGAAAGTTTCAGTGTAATCAAGTCCAAATTCTTGCTTGTAACCGAGGGCGACGAGTCTGGCCTTGTATCGAGCGATTGAGCCATCGGAGTTGTACTTGGTTCGAAATGTCCATTTGCAGCCTAAGACGTTTTGGTGCGGAGATGAGGGAACGAGTTCCCATGTACCTTGAGATTGGAGCGCTTGGAATTCTTGGGACATGGCGGAACGTCAGTGTTTGTGTTGAGCGGCTTGGGTGTAAGAGGTGGGGTCGGGAAGAGATAATTGGTGTGTGAGGTTAAGAATTTGTTTGGGTTTTAGATGACCGGTTTTAGATCGGGTAGTCATGTGGTGAGTGTTGTGTAAGTTCTGTGAGTTGGACGGAGTGGGAGATGGGTCCGTTCTGGGTGGAGCAAGAGTTTGTAAGTCAAGGATGTTTGTTGTGGATAGAGTTGGTGCGGTCAGGTTGGTGGATTGAGAAGTATGTGTAGGTGTAGTAGTAGGATGTTGCTGCTGGACGTGTGGGGGTATGACGAGTAGTGATAGCGACAGCAATGAATGTCAGGCTTTAGTAGTGGGCAATGGACGGTGGCGGCTATTGGTGTCAGGTGATAGTGGGCGATGACTGAGAAGATAGCTTGCGATAATAATAAAAAAGAATTTATAGTGCATTTGAAAATCAGTCAAATTTGATGATTTTCAAATACAGAAAAATCAATATTTTAAATGCTATACAATTTTACTGTTCTTTTATTTTTCTTTCATATGAAAGATCAAAATTTTCAAAACCCTAATTTTAAAAATATATCAAAATTTTTAATATATGTTGAAAAATTAAATTCTCACTTAAATCTATTAAAATTTTATTTTTAACATTTACTAATCAATATTAGCATAAATAACAAAGCCTGTAGCTAATTATGTAACCAGGAAATAAATCTATAAATAGCTCTCATATGCACTGTACATTATCAAGAAATAAAGATTCTTTCTGTTCTTCTTCCCGTCTCTATTCTTCTCTGCCTATCGCTGTCTCTCAGGAGATTCCTTTCTACATGGTATCAGATACAGTCTGATCTCTTGGGACCATGGATGCTTCGGCCACGGCTACGACCGTCGAGAGGTCCGAATCGGTAACTTCTACCACTACCGGAATTTCCCCCTCCCTCAAGTTTCTGCTTGGAAATCTCAAGAACTTCATTCAAGCGCCTCTCACCACCGAAAATTACTCGGTATGGAGGTCTCAAATCCTCAAGATTACTCGAGCAAACGGATTCGACAACTTTCTTGATCCATCGCTTCCGCCTCCGGAACAAAACATTGTACGCTCCGACGGCACCTCCATCAAGAATCCAGATTATACTTCTTGGATTCTAACAGATCAAAACTTAGCAGCTGCAATTTGTGCAACGATCTCGCCGTCGATACTTCCGTTTGTCATCAATCTTGAATCCACATCTTCCATCTGGACTACGTTGGCAACTCGGTTTCAGTCGACGAACAGATCCCGCGTCATTCAATTGAAAAACGAACTTCATAATATTTCGCTCAAGAATTCTTCCATGACGCAATATCTCACTGACATTAAAACCATCGTTGATCAAATCGCAGCGGCCGGGTCGTCCGTGGACACGGAGGATGTAATCTTATACATTCTCAATGGCCTTCCGAGTGCATATCAGTCGTTTAAGACTTCGATCCGCACAATGCTGACACCTCTAAGTCTCGATCAACTGTACCCACTTTTGCTGAGTGAAGAAATTCATGTCGCCGCTGATACATCTCGCATCACGACGTCAGAGGATACTCAGCAAGCCTTATTCACCATGCGTGGAAGAGGAAAACGGACAAGCAGTAGGCCACCTCAACCTGTATCGTCCAACAGAGATCCATCCAGCAAGGTTGTCGTCACATGCCAGATATGCCTAAAACGTGGACACACTGCGAAAGATTGTTGGCATCGTCTGAATCCACAGTACACTCCACGCTCTAACAACAATCAAATCAGGGCACTCGCGGCTGGACAATCTCAGGCGTCTAACGATTGGTTTCTTGATTCGGGAGCCTCATCCCATATGACGCACTCGTTAGAAAACATGTCCATTTCGGCTCCATACCGCGGCAGCGACAACATCACCATAGGTGATGGGAGTTCGGTTAGCATAGAAAATTTCGGCAAGGGATTGCTACCGACTCCCTCTCGTAAGATCTTCTTATCTCACATTCTTCATTCTCCTGCCCTTAAACACAATCTGCTATCTATTTCCAAATTAACTCGTGACAACAATTTAGCGGTTACTTTTGATCCTAATGGCTACTCTTTTAAGGATCTGACGACTCATCAAATCATTCTACAAGGACCCTGTACTGACGGGTTGTACCGCATTCCGACTACACCGGCGAATAACAACCAGACAGCTCTTCACATGAAGACGCGCAGCTCCTCTCTGTGGCATGACCGTCTTGGCCATCCAAATAAACAAACTCTTGCTCGCATAGCATCCAGCAATCCTGGACTACACATAGATTGTTCTTTTAATTTTTGTAAATGGTGTACAACAACCAAACATCACAAACTTCCTTTTCACCCGATCACTCACCGATCCAGTGCACCTCTAGAATTGATTCACTCGGATGTGTGGGGGCCGGCTCCTACGTCCTCACACACCGGATATTTGTACTATTTGATCTTTGTAGACGACTACACGAGGTTTACTTGGTTGTTTTTGTTAAGGCACAAATCTGAAGTTTTTCATAAATTTCTTGTGTTTAAGGCTAAAGCAGAAAACCTCCTCTCTCGCAAAATTAAACAACTTCGCACGGATGGCGGTGGAGAGTTCATGAACAATTCTTTTACTGATTTTCTTCGCACTAACGGAATAATACATCAAAGCTCGTGTCCACATACACCCGAACAAAATGGTGTGGCTGAACGAAAACATCGCCACATCACCGAAACAACGAGGACGCTTCTTCATCGGGCGGCTATGCCCTTCACGTTCTGGCCGGATGCGGCACTTACTGCGGTTCATCTCATCAACCGCATGCCATCTCCAAACACAAATAATAGATCTCCGTTTGAACTTCTAAACGGCACCAAACTGGATTACGAGCATCTTCGTGCATTTGGATGCGAGTGTTTTCCGCTCATACCACATAGCTCTCGCAACAAACTTCAGCCCACAACAACCAGCTGTGTGTTCATTGGTTACTCCGATATGTATAAGGGCTACAAATGCCTGGATCTCACTACTAACAAAACTCTTATTTCTCGCCATGTAAAATTCAATGAAACTAATTTTCCTCTTAACTCCTCTATTCAATCTACTCTTATGCAGATGACAAGCATACCACCAGGCTTTCTCACTCCCATTCCGGCGCACATCTCACCTCAACCTACTCAACCAACCGTCAGTCAGGACCATAGACAAGCAGCCAATGCACCTAGTCCCAGTGCATGCATACCTCAATCCTCTCAGCCATCACCAGTGGCCACTCATCCACCTTCGGATAGGGAAATTCGATTTGGCTCTATGCATCCTATGGTTACGCGACAACGTACTGGCTCCCTTAAGCCTCGTAATCGCCTTGACTTACTTCATCTAACCACACAAACGAACAAGCCCACCGATCCTACTTCGTTTACTGAAGCAAACAAACATCTAGAATGGCGTAAGGCTATGGCCTCAGAGTTCTATGCATTGCAAAAACAGGGCACATGGAGTTTAGTACCGCAGCCACCAAACTCCTCAGTCCTTGGATGTAAATGGACCTACAGAACTAAAATGCACGCAGATGGATCCATTGCCAAATATAAAGCTCGGCTAGTTGCTCAAGGGAATCACCAGGAATACGGAATTGATTACTACGAGACGTTCAGCCCTATAGCTAAACTTCCGACAATCCGAATCCTGTTATCAATTGCCCTCCATCACAACTGGAAAGTTCAACAATTAGATGTGGCAAACGCTTTCTTGCATGGGACGTTGGAAGAGACTGTGTATATGAAACAACCGAGAGGATTCGAGGACACGACTAACCCAGATTATGTTTGCCACCTTCACAAAGCCATATACGGTCTAAAACAAGCCCCGAGACAATGGTACAATACGTTTACATCAACTCTTGTCTCCATGGGATTCAAACACAGCTCCTCCGATCCGTCCCTTCTAATCCTCCACAAACAACAAATTCGAGTGTACATGCTCATATACGTAGATGATGTGCTGCTGACCGGAAACAATGACAGGGTCATCTCTCAAATTCTACAACAGCTCAACACAAAATTTAACATGAAGCATCTCGGTGAAGCCCACATGTTTCTCGGCATCAACATTGCACGAACAGAAAACCAATTTTTTCTGTCCCAACAGTCATATGCCTTAGCTATACTAAAATCAGTGCAGCTTCATCAGTGCAAAGGGCTGTCGAACCCAACGTGCACAAAAATCCCGAAAATTCTGCAACGGGATGATATCGTGTCCGATGACACTACCTACCGCAGAATAACAGGATCTCTTCAATACTTAACCCTCACTCGGCCTGACATCGCATACAGTGTGAATCAGCTGTCACAACATCTCCACAAGCCCGACGCATCGCACATCTATCTCCTCAAACGTCTTCTTCGTTATATTCAAGGTACGTCCGACTACGGTCTTCCTTTAACAAAATCTGATCTCTATCTCACTTCCTTTTCAGATGCTGATTGGGCCGGGGATCCTATCACAAGAAAATCAACATCTGGATATTGCTCATTTCTCGGGAAATCTCTAGTTGCTTGGACAGTCAAGAAACAACATACTGTAGCTCGATCTTCAACCGAATCTGAGTATAGAGCACTCGCCGCTCTCACCGCGGATGTCATTTGGCTGAGACGCATTCTCTCCGACTTCGGCATATCCCACTCGTCCCCTACCGATGTATACTGCGACAACACATCAGCGATAGCACTAGCGAACAATCCTGTATTCCATGCTCGCACAAAGCACATAGAGATCGATCATCGCTTTCTCCGGGACCACATCGAGCAAAAGACAATACGGCTGCTTCCAATCAGCACCACTGACCAAGTCGCAGATATATTCACCAAACCTCTTACCACACCGAGATTTCAGTTTCTTCGCGATAAACTGAGTGTCGTTTCTCGACCCATCAGTTTGACGGGGGATATTAGCATAAATAACAAAGCCTGTAGCTAATTATGTAACCAAGAAATAAATCTATAAATAGCTCTCATATGCACTGTACATTATCAAGAAATAAAGATTCTTTCTATTCTTCTTCCCGTCTCTATTCTTCTCTGCCTATCGCTGTCTCTCAGGAGATTCCTTTCTACAATCAAATCTTTTTGCATCTACCTCTATCTTTTTTAACATAGATCAAATTTAATACGTCCACTATTCTAATAGAGTCATTGAGAGGTTAATATTCTATATGACCAAATCATCTAAGGTGACTATCTCTAATTTTATTAATAGTGCCCGCCCCCCTTCTCAAAATTAAATTTTGATTTATAAGGAGGGCAATTTCGAAATTTTTGCCATAAAAAAATAATTTTGTCCTAATACGCCGGTTCTTTCCTTCACACCGCATTTCCATCTCTCGTTCTAGTTAAATCATTCACTCATTGTTCGCTCTTCTTCATCTCCTGCTCCAGTGACTAAGACTCCATCCTCCTCTCCCTCCTTCACTCTGACTGCTGTCTCTCCATCCTCTTCTCCTTACCCTACTTCGTCACTCGTTGTTCGTTATGTTTCTATATCTATTCACCCCTTGCAAAATTAACACCGCCTTCTTTTGGAGAGATTATTCCGTGCGGAGACCGGTAAAAGTCCAGTCATTGTTCATTACTATGTTTTTATTGTTCATCATTATGCTTTTACTGTTCATCATTGCTGTTGGGATTTCTTGTGGAGGAAGCTCCTAACACATGGAATCAGAGCACATGGCGAGTTCGGATTTGCCTCCGGATGATTCAGACACTGCACGTAATAATCTCTCCTATAGCAAGGTCCCGAACGACTTCACGACCCGCACAGGCGGGTGCGGGAAAATGTGGGCTGCGCAAAAGCGTAGCGTACGAGCTAGACGCAGGACCTGGGTCGTGCAAGGCGAAAACGACCATGTATGTGTATTTAAAAATATTTTTCTAAATTTTTTTTTTTCAAAAAAGAACATTTGAATTAGAGGACTTCCAAACACACATTAATGCTTTCACTACTCCCTATGCAAAGTTGACATAAATTGCATGTGCGGCATAAAACAATGAAGATTAAAGGAAATGTTGATGACATATTAAATAGATATGATTCTAATCTTATATTTTTAAAAAATATTTTAAATGATATTGAAATTAAATAATTTGAGAAAAAAAATTAAATAATGTTGGGTGATCAAGAGATTACTAGCCATGACAAATTAAAATAAGGTCCAAATTTCTTCTGGTAAGTTGACTATTAAAAAACTTTTTTAGCATAAAATGTATGTGCATGATATTAAATTTGTTTTGAAATTCATGCCCACTTAAATATAGTCGGCTCGAATCCAACTCGTTTATAAAAATAAGTTGAAAAAGCTCAACTCAAATTCGACTATGTGTAACATGATTACATGAATAACACTGAAATTTATCGGGTTAGCATCAACCGACATGAAATGAGCGTGAAAATAAGTAAGACTGTATTTTGATGTGTTTTCAATAAATGATTAAATCATTATTAAAGCATTATTCAATTTGTAGCAATGAGGAAAGAACTGTCATCAAGAAGTGATGTACATCTAGCAGTGTCAAAATGGGCTAATGAGTCAGGTTCGGGTTTGATTTAAAATTGACCTGACAAGAATCCGATCAACTCAAATCCAGCACGTTTAATAAATGGTCACAAACACTAACCTGAACTGACCTGCCAGAAACCTGAATGACTCAAACTCAACTAATTAACCTATTGAGGTTAAAAAAAAATTATGACTTCAATTTTTTTAATAACTTCTTATCTATATACTTTGAGATATTTGATAAAAAATAAGAGGATAATACCTACAAGTAAAAAAATTTAACAAAGAAAATATTAAATTTATTATTTTCAAGTAAATAATGAGCTCATTGGTCAACTCGAATTCCGCTTGTTTAATAAATGGATCATAAAATATAACTTGAACCCGACCCATTTATCAAACAGATGAACCTGAACTCAAATTTTTTTAGTCAAGCTCAGGTTCGATTGACAGGTTGAGTCATTTATCAACACCACTATGCACATTTTTGTGTTGCATGGACGAGGATATTGCATTTGCCTTGAACATTCCCAAGGTTATTGATGGTTGTAGGAGTTAATTCAAGACTAGGAGAATAGAACTTATGTTTCATTTGGAACGACTTCCTTCTTACTTTCTAAAATAGTTTTTTTAGTACAAAATTTTTTTAAATTTAAACCTTTTGTACTAAAAAGCCGTTTAAAAAACAGTACAAAAGCTGTCCCAAACCAAGCCTTAGGCTTCGTTTGGGACAGCTTTCTTCCTGCTTAAAGCGGCTTTCTAATACAATAATTTTAATTTTTGTAGAAAAAAGCCGCTTTAAGAAGCATAAAGAAAGCTGTCCCAAATGAATCCTTAGTCTTGATTGAAAGCTTTTCCACGTCTATACAAAATTATTTTTAAATATGGAAAGGTTGAGAAATG
>NW_021318639.1:30680-64739 GCF_001605985.2 Dendrobium catenatum
AGTGGAATGAAGTGTGCATATTTGCTAAGCCGGTCCAGCACTACCAATATCACCGTGAATCCTTCTGACCTGGGTAATCCATCTATATTTTTATATCATATGTACATTCAAAATTTAGATGATAAAATTTAATTAAAATCTATAATAATCTATGCTTAATAATATGGTTATGCATTTAAATTATTGAAAATAAATATATAATTAGTTAAGCCCGATTATAATTTGAATACGTTAAAAAATAATTAAGCTTTTTTAATAAATTTTTAAAATTAGGAAATTAGGATCACATGTTAATTTTGTTAAGATTGAGTAAAATTTTTTTTAGCAAAATAGCATTTAACTTAACTCTATTCATCAAGTATATATCCTTCATTTATGTTTTTCACTATATAGTCTCTCATAACCTCAATATGATAATTCACCTAATACCATTGTTCTCTACGCAGCTTTAATTTATTTTCTCACTTTCCCTATTTATACCATCTCAAACCGAGCTGCATACCTTCATATGCCACTCGCCATTTGTTGCATTCGAACTCCAAATCTCACGTCAAAATTCTGCATGTGAACAGTGCGATGTCAATATTGACATTTGGACTGCTCACCTACATCAATTTAGGTGATTAATTTGTATAAGTGCTTGGCATCTTTTTTGGTGGCTGGTTTTTTAGTGCTCTTTGGTGTTCGCGGGCCATAGCAACGTCTAGAGAGTTGAAGAGATTAATCCTCCTCTCGAATAGAGGCTCGCTTTTATCTTACTATTTTATTTCATCAATTAGCAATCAAGAGATAAAATAACACAAATATCTATCATAAAATAAAATCCAACACGTCTTAACATCATCACGCCTAAGTAGAAAATCCATATACATCACAAGGGTAAAATGGAATCAATCTTTAAAGTTCTCAAGTATTTAACAAATAACATAAAACCATAGTTAAAACTATACACTAGCATAATAATCCAATGAGATTTCGGGGTTGTTTGGATTATTGCAGTTGTTTGTAAAAATAATTGTAAAATTATAAAAAAATCTAATCTTTTTAAATCTATTGTGGGTATTATAGATTATTTCCCTTTTGAAAAAAAAAAAAATAGGACGGACTTTTTTAAGGCTACCACACTCTAGCAAATGTGATTATAAAAATTGTTTCACAGCATAAGAATTTTTTAAAAATTAGCAAGAAAGTTATAACTAAATAAAAGCACTTCAACCGTCAAAATATAAAAAAGTTGCCTTGCAAACCCTTAGTACTCCGCATAAATATGAACAAAAATCAAAGTCGTTTCCTAAATTTAGATATTTGAGACGGGTCATGATCAAATGTTCTCATTCTTCCATAAATTAATCTTCAAACTTCAAAAAATCCAATGAAATTTTTATAATTTGATACATCAAAATTTTGGGAAGTTCATGTTTGTCATTCTAGTCCCCTTTCATTATTGATTTAGACTGAGATATGAAAGATTTCATTAAAGCAACGAATCTGAACAAAAGATATTCTACAACATTAACCTACACAAAATGAACACTTATGCGATTTATCTTTCTTTTTATCATTATCTGGAGTGAATAATCTCAAGTTTAAGCAAATGCATGCTTCGAATGCAAGCAAGGGGGACATATTCTCAACTTTTATGACCAAGCCAACAAATCATGTGTCGAACTCCATACTTGATAACAAACATTCTCTGCAACTTTTGCACATCTAAATGACTAAAAACAGGCATACAATAATAGTATATGAGTACTTCTTACAAAACATTATAAAGAAATAGGTATGAATTTATATACTTGACTCATGTTTGGGTGGAAAATCTATGTAGCATAGCAAGATAAGATTTAATCCAATCTTTAATGTTATGATCTAACATTTAGCTGAAAAAATCATGCAATAATTCAACCTATACACTGCCATATGATTCAAATAAAGATTTTTTTCTTTATGAAAACAAGGGGGAAACATACAATTTTATAGCCTAAATACTAGATGTTTGAGATGCATCACCTCCCAATGCCCAAATTCTCCTTGTGAGTTCTAATAAAAAGCCCTTAAATGAAAATGTCAAGAAATTTATTAAAAAAAAAAAAAAGAGTTTACTTGGAAGAAGGTAAGATAAGGAGTTTTCGAGCTTCGATTGTTCGAACTTCGAGCTTCAAACGGCGTGGCAGCAGAGCTGAGAGGAGCCAAGAGCGAACAAAACGAAACCCTGGGTTCGTGGTTTATCAATTGCGTGAAGAATTGAAGATAGGTCAGTGGGTGCAAATAAATAAAATGAGTAAAGATGGGTCGATGGGTGCAAATAAATAAAATTAGGAGTAAATTACCAATTTCCCCTGAATTGTGAACAGTTCGTCATCATTCCCCCCACAAACGAGACTAAAACCCAAAATTCTAAAGCTATGCTAAGTGATTCATCCTTAATTGAGAGTGCTCTCCTACCAAGTAGGAGAGTAAAATATTTAAAAAAAAAAAAGAGGGGAAATTAACTATGAGGGCTTGTGATTATCAAATTTAGATATGTACTAATTTCATTCAATAATGAACTAAATATAATTTCTTCACACTCGTTCATTTAGTACACAACTATACAAAGCAGTGACTGGATATTGAAATGGATACGATGAGATGTAGAATATATTATTATAATACATGTTTGACTGGTTCTTTTCATCTTTGTCATGTGGTAAACCTAATTTGCACTTATTATAGGGTAGGTGCTATTTTTTGGAACTTAGGGGGCACTATGAACTTCCTATTTAATCTTTGTTACACATTATTGATAGTTTGAAAGCATTTGCTAAAGAGCAACTGTATCGTGCTTAATAAATATATCATAATAAGATATCTCAATATATATACTATAAATTAAGCTTTCTTGTTTCTTTTCATTTTGAAAGCATGTGCTAAAGAACATGGACAGTTTCTAATACTTCAAGAAATAAGGGTCATTCTAAGCAGAGATGTTGATGGATTAGTGTTAAAAAATTTTCAGTAGCCCATATCAGCTCCTAGCGAACACAAATTTTTTGAGAAGGTTTCCCGCTTGTTTTAAGCTCTCCTTGTTCAGATCTTGGAATTTGTTGGCCCACCAATTTTGAATTATATTGTCTCATATTTTATGTTAAAATTTATGCTTGATAAAAAATTGTGATTTTTTATAACCCCAATACTTCTTAAATAATATGTTATATATTATAGCTGATCGTCCTAATCAAGTAAATATACTACTATATAGAATCATTCGCTCAAAGTTTTAAATAAATAATGAACTTTAATATTAGTAACATATTCGAAATCCAATGCTATATTTAACTTGAAATGTGGGAGATTATTATCTACTCTCTACTGTCATATCAATGTCAATGCGTTCCAGGTGAATTGACAGTGAAGAGACGGCTTTCTATTTTCAGTCTTTTTTATAATTCTACTCTCTTTGGGTAGCATAATTACTTTAAAAAAAAATCAAATTTTAATTATAGTTATATAAATAAAAGGGGATATAGCATCTAGAATATTATGATTTCAATTTTTAAATTTTATTAGGTATCCCATCTCATCGACCTCACTGCTCGACTTGTTGATGTCCCCTTGCGAGCTCACTAACTAGTCCATTTTTCTATATGCATAATTCTAACATATTTTTTACTATTTATTTAAGGCGGATTTACATATATTGCATCAAAAATATTAAAATTTATGTCTAACACCTAAATTTTATTATTCACATTCATTACACTCAACATTTCCCGATAAATAAAAAATCCATCCGTTAGAATCTTTGTTACCCCCTAACCATGCTACTTTGCAGCAGTTGTTAGAATCACTAGTTCCTACCAAGTTTTCGCCGTCGTCAGGGACAGATCTAATCTTTTTTTAGGATGGACATATTCACTATATAAAAAAGTAAATACCAAAAATTATAAGAATATGCCTTTCTAATACAGAAATTTTGCACTATGCTCCTAATTAATGCAGAACCTCCAAACCAAGGTCATTTGAACTGCAGCAACTAAGCTTGAATGGAGTCGATGGACTATAGCGGTCTGCATAAAGAGTTGCCCATTGGATTTTAACAAACATAATTTTGCATTTTCATTCTTCCAAACTTGAGGATTTCCAAAAATAAAAAACATTTGAATTTCATGGTGACTGTACAATCTTATAGCCTATGTCAAGCAAGAAATAGCAGTAAGCTGTAAAAATAAATTCATGCGAGTAGATCTTTAGAAATTTCAAACCATGCAGTTTTAAGGCCAGATTACTTGTTAATAAGTAAATTGGTCATTATCCTAAAATCAAATTAAAATAATGGAGCTAGATATTTTAAGTTTTAAATTTACCTGACCAGGAAACCCACGGGTTGACCCAAATTGACCCGATTGTAATCTCGTGTAACTCGATCGTGTCACTCGGTCGTGTCGCTCAGCCACTAAGGGTCATGTCAATAGCGTCGCTTAAGCATCAGGGTTGCGTCGCGTCGCTCAAGCCTCAGGTTCGTGCCGCCGTCTTTCTTGAGCTGTCGACCTGCCGTCATCACGAACCCGCATGAGATGTCGCTCATCTGTTGTCGGCCTACCAGATGCCGGATTTCTTTCTACCGCCATCCCGAACCCGCCTGATTGTTTCCATCCCGCCTGAGAGCCGTCGAGCCGAAGACTGCCGCCGTCCCTCCCTCGCGAGTCGGGTCGGCTCGGCCCGATAACCCACACGGATCGAGTCCGCGGATCCAAGTTGACTATCCTGACCCGTTTGTAAAACCGAATTGGGTTAATGTCGACATGTTTATGCCGGGTCAAGTCCGGCCCGCTTACCTGAATTGACACCCCTAAGCGCCGCGCTTTAGGTGGTCCTATCTACCTACGCATACAGAATGGATCCGATGGCTATCATTGATCCCACAGTTCTGGCTGATCCGTGTGGTCAAACGGGCAACGAAGAAGACAAAATCTCGACCGTCCAAATAAAATAGATTAAAAGAACAACCGTGATTTTCTCTTCCTTGCATATACACCGAAAACCCTAGGATAATATTTGATCTTATACACCAGATATAATGAGCTAAATGGTTTCAAAATTTAAACAGAGGTATATCACAGAGTTATTTAGAAACCTACTGAGAAAGATAAGGCTCGAGTTTTACCTCTGCACAAGCGATCTCAGAAGGATTTTAATGATTCTGTTGCTTTGCATGGATGTCCTCTACCACTTTATATAAGATCTCAAATAGGAAAAACAACGGATGAGAAGTTTGATTTACTGGAACGGATGACAAAATAAACAATAAGATGCATTTTCGCTTATACTATATTCTAATCAAACTTTGTGTTCATCAAATTATACATGATTAAATCTATGAAATTTATCTCCAATTTTTGTGCGTGGGAAGTCATGATCACGCGGTTGACACGGTCCTTTCAGCAAGTAATGTCTCTGAACACTATCCCTCTCATTAGGATGATAATCAATAATTTTTTTTCTCAATGCAGAATTGGCAGGGATATCAATAAAATTTGTTTCTACAGAGCTTTGTTGAATTTGTATATTATTTTCCTCACATAAAATTTCATGATCATCTCTTTCAAATTTTATTTTAAAATACCTTTCCATATCTAATTTTAATTAAAACTAGATTAAAAACTTTATGTTTGTAGCAAATAAAAAAGAATATATGCTAGTTAAAAGATAAATAACTAATAAAATTACCTGTCAACTATTACAGAGGTAACAAAGAAGTAGAGCACTTGCAATCCTTCGCTTGTGGAAATGTTCCTGAATGCAAAAATTACAACATTAACAATTATAAGAAATTGCTTAACAAAACAAAAATTGGCTTAACAAGAAAAAACAGAAAAACTATGAAGCAATTAAACTTGTTTTAACTATTAATATGATAGTAAAGTTAATAGAACTGCTTCCAAAAATTGGAAAATAAATTTACAATGGCGTGATCATGAATTTCCTATGGGAAGTTACTTTTACAAACAAATTCAAACACTATCAAAAGAATATATTTATGGGAAGTTATTTTTTAAAACAATATATATATATATCTTAAAAGTAAGGAAAATTATTACATTTACCTTAACAAAGAAGTAGCAAAAAAAATCAGAAAAAAAATCTCTGATTGCAGTTTTCTCACAGAATCATTACAATATATTTCTCAGAATCTTATATATTACATTTATCTTAACAAACAAAAGTAAAAGCATAAAAATTAAAGAAAAAAAAAATATGTAAGGATTTGGTTTATGAAATTCTTCCTTTAGAGAAAACATCAAAAAAAATTTCAGAAATCTGCTTCGGAAATCGGAATACTAGTGTATAAGCGAAGAATATTATCACCAATCATTTTTCAGAAATCTGCTTCAGAAAATCACCCGAGATAACAGGTATTACCTTTTGATTCCTGAATCTGAAAACATTAGAACTCAGAGAAGAATATTACCCGCCAATCCGCCGTCCCCGTTGCAAGCCGTCAATCCACGGTGAAGAAGAAAGCAGCCACGCCGACGATGAAGAGGAAAGTAGCCGCGTTTCTTTTCCCCTCTCAAACCTGCTTCGGATGCAGGTTTCTTGATGTGCTCTCCTTCTTTTTATGTCTATCCGCCTTCTGTCCCACTGAAAGAGGAGAAATTATTAGGTACGGAGTGCGGACGGGAGAACCGTCTGCACACTAGTATAAAACAGTGTTCGGTACCGTTCGGTACCACTCGGTACCGCTGGGTACCGCTCGGTACTCTGTGTCTGTGCAGACGGTTCTCACAGTAATTTTATTACCCAAAAGAATCCTAAAAATTGCATTTAATCATAATTAGGTGACAATAAATATATTTAATTGGAAACTGTTATGTGTCACATCACATTTTTTTGTACAAGCTCACATTTTTTTTTTAATTTTCTGTAAAACAACTAACCTACCCTTCCGTCTGTCTTCAGTCTTTTTAGATAGCATGACTTTTTATTAAAAAAAATCAAATTTTTATTATAGTTATTTAAATAAAAGGGAATTTCCAAGTATAGCATCTAAAATATTATGATTTCAATATCTAAATTTTATTAGGTATAACATCTTTTTTTTGGAAAATTTTTGGGGCTTAGCCCGTATATTGCAGCAAAAAGATTACAAAAGGAGTTCTAAACAAAAACTTGGGAGGAGAAGAAACAGGACCAAAACAGAAACAAAAACAAAACAGAATTACATCAACCCAGATCGGCACAAAAAACAGCCGAACTCACGAAGAAAGGAACTAACAATAAAAAGCATAACCAACAATGAAGAGATCAGCAATGCCAAATTTCCCTTCTTCCTTGTTTGCGAGAAAGATCAGCTAGCGCCCAAAACCTCAGCAGAAATTAGAACCCGAACCAGGCCATCCAAGGGAAAACGAAGGCTCCTGGTTGCCACCAAAGAATACCAATAAAATTCACCAACATAAGAGCAGCCCAATTGATCAAAGCTGGCCGTCCAAAGGAAGAGACCAAACGAGGCAACCCTGTATTGTTAGTTCCACACATCATCGTCTGGTAGTAGAAGGTAAGCACCCTCTCAAAAATAATAGCCAAGCAGATAGACTTGAGGATCCACAAAAATTCAGCAGCTCTTAAAGCAAGAAGGAAAAACAGCTTGGAGCAATTCAATATTTTTCCAATTAACGGCCTTAGCAGAGATGGCATGAATGATCTTCCTAGCCGAAGCATTAACAGAAACATTAGAACCAGTAAATCGTATAACATTTCGATCCCTCCAAAGATAATAAACAGAACAGCAAATCACAAAATAATAAAAATTCTTCTCATACTTCTGAAGCTGCATATTCCCCTCAATAAAATCAAAAACCTGAAGCATAGTAGGAGGAAGCAAAAAATTTTGGAGGAGAGGAAGAAGAGAAGTGAGAACCGAAAACGTATAAGCACATTCAAAAAAGCAATGTGAGATGATTTCATCCTCCACCCTGCACAGAGGACAAACCGGCTGAATGAAAATATTTCTTTTAGCCAAAATATCATCCGTTTTTAAACCATCTAAAAGGGCCAACCACACATAAGCCGAATATCTTAAAGCACGGTACCACACAAATTTAAACCGAGAAACTTTTTCATAAATAGCGTAATAATGCAAATAAAAGGTCTTAAAGCACGGTTTGGCAGTCCCAGTCCAGGATAAAACCGGAAGGGGATGTTTCAGTATTTGAACCGATGTGATACGATTTAGCAGAGATGGACCAAACTGGGAAGGAATATCCAAAACCCCACCAGAAATATACTTCATAACCTTAGAGTCATTAATATCTTCATGCTGAGCAAAATCAGAAACCGCAAAACCAACACACCAGGGATCCAGAACATAGAAAGTTTACTGTTATGAGAAGAAATCTGAAAAGTAATCGCCCCCTTAATCTCACTAGCAATAAATGATAATCCAATGGACCATAGCTTAAACGTGACCTTGAAAAATATCAATTGCTCTCTTGCCTCTCTTCAATAGGCATGGAGCTTGGGTGATCCAACGTGCAAAGGCTAATTGGTTAGTTAGGCGAGAGGGTGATTTGGGTTTTCTTTATGCAATAATTAAATCCAGAAACTCTTATAGCCATATCAAGGAACTCCATACTGATGAGGGGCTCTTCTCCACCCATGATGAGGTGGCTAAAGCCGCTATTTATTATTTTCAAAAGCTTTATAACTCATCTAGTCCTGACAATACCGGGTTTCCTCCCATTCCTATTGGCTCTACTATTCCTCCCCCCCCCATATCGCTCTCCTTATCGTCCCGATCTCTGATATTATCGTGCCGGTCTCTGATAAAGAAATCTATGATGCTGTTATGGCTGGCTCCTCTTCTAAGGCTCCTGGGCCTGATGGGTTTTCTTTTGAGTTTTATAAATCCACTTGGGACATTATTGGTGGACAAGTTAGTTAAGCCATTAAGTTTTTCTTTAACACAGGGGTTCCTCCTAAAAATGCTAAAACCACTGTCATAGCCTTGATTCCCAAGGGATCCCATGATGCTAGTATCTCTGATTATCGTCCTCTCTCTCTTTGCAATGTATTTTATAAGGTTATTGCCAAAATTATCTCTAACAGGATGAAAGAGGTCATGTTGTTTATTATTCATAAGAGCCAAGCTGGTTTTATTAAGCAAAGAATCTCTACTAATAATATTACTTTGGCCGATGATATTCTTAGTGATTTTAATTCTATGGCTAGGGAAAAAATTTTCTGTGCCAAGTTGGACATTCGAAAAGCTTTTGTTGTTCACTCCGGCTTAAGGGTTAATAGTGCCAAATGCTCTATTATGTTTTCCCTTAATACCCCTCTAGCTGCTGATATTATCTCCTTGCTTGGCTTTTCTCTCTCTGAGAATATTATTACCTATCTTGGCCTACCCATATCTACAAAAAAAAACTTAAGAATACTCACTTTCAACCACTTCTGAGTAAGCTTGTTTCTCTACTTGTTGGTTGGAAAGTAAAATTTTTGTCTTTTGCAGTTCGGATTCAATTTCTTAAGTTCACCATAATCAACACCCTCGCTTACTGGATTCGAGGATCTATATACCAAAATCGATTTGTAAGCTTATTGACAAGTTAAATTCTAAGTTTCTTTTCCATGGTTCTACTTTGGAAAAGAAACTGCACCTTGTGGCTTGGAGGAACACCTGTCTTCCTAAGTGTTATGGTGGGCTTGGTCTGCCTTCTATTGAGTCTCTACAATTTGCTGTTGGAGTATCTTATCTATGGAGGTTTTTTAATTCTGAGTCTCTAGTGGCTGATTGGTTTAGAGCCAAATTTACTTCCCCTTGAAAACCTATTCATGCTAAAGGCTCTAAATTCTAGAAACAAAGATTTTGAGAACCTTGGAGCTCCTTAATCTTACTAGAAAGGAAAGAGGCATTTGACCATTTCTTCTTCTTAATAAAATCCTTTAAACTGTGCAGCTTAGAGTAAAGAGTGGAAATGGGGCTTCCACTACACTGAGAGGCAAAAACAAAGATTAAGTCATCCCAAAAACCATTCATATTAAGCAAATAATTCTTAAATTGAAACCTTGTAAAAGCTCTAGAGGGATTGTCCTGAAGGAGCAGCAAGGGAGAGTGGTCCGAGCAGGAAGGGGCTTCCATTTTATAAAAGGAGGTGGGAAATAGCTCAAGCCAAGCCGAATAAACAAGCACTCTATCCAGCTTAATATGAATGGGATCATCAGCACTTTGGTTAAAAGGGAATTTCCAAGTATAGCATCTAAAATATTATGATTTCAATATCTAAAAATTACCTGCATCTGAAGCAGGTTTGAGAGGGGAAAAGAAACACAACTGCTTTCCTCTTCATCGTCGGCGTCGCTGCTTTCTTCTTCACCGTGGATTGACGGCTTGCGACGGGGACGGCGGATTGGCGGGTAATACTCTTCTCCTTATGAGTTCTAATGTTTTCATATTCAGGAATCAAAAGGTAATACCAATTTTCTCAGGTGATTTTCTGAAGCAGATTTCTGAAAAATGATTGGTGATAATATTCTTCGCTTATAAACTAGTATTTTGATTTCCGAAGCAGATTTCCAAAGCAAATTTTTATTATAGTTATTTAAATAAAAGGGGATTTCCAAGTATAGCATCTAAAATATTATGATTTCAATATCTAAATTTTATTAGGTATAACATCTTTGTTTTTGCAAAATTTTTGGGGCTTAGCCCATATATTGCAGCAAAAATATTACAAAAGGAGTCCTACCCAAACAAAAACCAGGGAGGAGCAGAAACAGGACCAAAACAGAAACAAAAACAAAACAGAATTACATCAACCCAGATCGGGACAAAAAACAGCCGAACTGAGGAAGAAAGGAACTAACAATAAAAAGCATAATCATCAATAAAGAGATCAACAATCATCGAACTCAATTCTTGAATTGACTTGTTGATGTCCTTGCTTGAGAGCTCACTAGCGAGATATACTGCTTGGACCCATTAATGGCTTGATCCCCTCGCCCATGCGCTTTGCAATATCTCATCATCATTAGGTTTGTCAATATCTTTTAGCATCGCCTAGTCCCATCGATACCCTTGCTTGTGAGCTCTCATGCAAGATAAATATTTTTGCTTACTATGATTTTTTTCCCTTTTGTTTATATATATAACCCTAACATATTTTTAACTATTTATTTAAAGCGGATTTACATACATAGTATCAAAATATTAAAATTTATATATCTAATACCTAAATTTTATTATTTACATTCATTTCACTCAACATTTCCCAATAAACAAAAAATCCATCGGTTAGAATCTTTGTTACCCCATCATCATGCTACTTTACAGTAGTTGTTAGGCTCACTAGTTCCTACCAAGCACTTGCCCGTGTCAGGAGCGAATCCAACCTTTTTTTAGAATGGACAAATTCAATATATAAAAAAATAAATACCAAAAATTATAATAGAATTATGCCTTTCTAACACAGAAATTTTGCACTATGCTCCTAATTAATCCAGAACCTCCAAACAAAGGTCATTTGAAATCCAGCAACTAAGCTTGGATGGACCATAGCGGTCAGCATAAAGAGTTGCCCATTGGATTTTAACAAACATAATTTTGCATTTTCATTCTTCCAAGCTTAAGGATTTCCAGAAATAATAAACATTTGAATTTCATGGTGACCGCACAATCTTATAGCCTATGCCAAGTAAGAAATAGCAGCAAAAATAAATATGTTTAAATAGCAGCAAAACCACTCAGAGTGAACGGTTTCGTGCTCCATTAATTATGTTTAAATATGTATGCTTTCCTCTAATTCTTACTGTTACTCTGTTGGGAATGAGGGCATCTAAGGCCAGCTGCTCTGATTATTTTACTGTTTTTTATATCATCTTTTTTAAAATAATATAATATGAATATTAAATAAATTTTAATAAAAAATCAACATATAAATTAAATATAAATAAAAAAATTTAAATATTTATTCATTCCTTCATTTATGTTTGTCAATATATTTATTTGTTATTTAAACAATAATTTGTTAAGAATTGATAGTTAACATGATCATTTTATGATAACCTAATAATTTATTTGATTGCTTTTTCTATATTTTTATATCAATGTACATTCAAAATTTAGATGATAAAATTATGAAATAAATAATAGGATATATGAATACTAATTGAACTTAAAATGTGTTAAATAATATTAATGAACTATATCAAGTTTAATTAAAATATATAATAATCTATGCTTAATAATATGGTTGTGTTTAAATTATTAAAAATAAATATATAATTAGCTAAGCCTGACTATAATTTGAATAGGATAAAAAATAAATACATTTTTTAATAAAATTCTAAAATTAGGAAATTAGGATAACATGTTAGTTTTCTTAAAATTAAGTAAATTTTTTTAGCAAAATAGCGTTTAACTTAATTCTATTCATCAAGCATATTGCCCTTCATTTATGTTTGTCAATATATAGTCTCTCATAACATCAATATGACAATTCACCTAATACCTTTGTTCTCTACTCAGCTTTAATTTATTTTCACTTTCCCTATTTAGACCATCTCAAACCGAGTTATATACCACCATATGACATCCGCCAATCAGTGCATTCAAACTACAAATCTCATGCCAAAATTCGATAGGTGAACAGTGTAATGTCAATATTAATGTTTGGACTGTTCACCTACGCCAATATAGGGGAACAATTTGTATTAGGGTTAGTTGTATTAGGGTTAGGGCATCTTTTTTGGTGGTTGATTTTAGAGTGCTCTTTGGTGTTCTTGGGCCCTAGCAGCATCTAGAGAGTTTTAATCCTCCTCTTGAATAGAGGATCGCTTTTACCTTACTATTTTCTTTCATCTACTAGCAATCAAGAGATAAAATAATACAAATATCTATCATAAAATCAAATCCAACACTTCTTAACATCATCAAGTCTAAGTGGAAAATCCATATACATCACACGGGTAAATGGAATCAATCTTTAAAGTTCTCAAGTATTTAACAGATAACATAAAACCATAGTTAAAATTATACACTAGCATAACAATCCAATGAGATTTGGGGTTTGTTTGGATTATTGCAGTTGTTTGTAAAAATAACTGTAGAACTATAAAAAAAATTAATATTTTTAAATCTATTGTGGGTATTATAGATTATTTCCCTTTTGAAAAAAAAATAGGACATTGATTTTTTTAAGGCTACCACACTCTAGCAAATATGATTATAAAATTGTTTTACAGCATAAGAATTTTTTAAAAATTAGCAAGAAAATTGTAACTAAATAGAAGCACTTCAACTGTCAAAATATAAAAAAGTTGCCTTGCAAACCCTTAGTACTCCACATGAATATGGACAAAAATCAAAATCATTTTCTAAATTTAGATATTTGAGACGGGTCATAATCTAATGTTCTCATTCTTTCATAAATTAATATCTCCAAACTTCAAAAACTCCAATGAAATTTTTATAATTTGATACATAAAAATTTTGGAATAAGTTCATGTTTGTCATTCTAGTCCCCCTTTACTATTGATTTAGATTGAGATATGAAAGGTTTCAGTAAAGCAACCGATCCGAGCAAAAGATATTCTACAACATTAACCTATACAAAATGAACACTTATGTGATTTATCTTTCTTTTTATCTTAATTTGGATTGAATAATGTCAAGTTTAAGCAAATGAATGCTTCTAATGCAAGTCAGAGAGATTTTCTCAACTTTTATGACCATGCCAACGAATCATCAATCATGTGTCGTACTCCATACTTGATAGCAAACATTCTCTGCAACTTTTGCACATCTAAATGACTAAAAATAGGCATACAATCATTGTATATGAGTACTTCTTACAAATCATTATAAAGAAATAGGTAAGAATTACTATACTTGCCTCATATCTGGGAGGAAAACCTATGTAGCATAGCAGGATAAGATTTAATCCAATCTTTAATGTTCTGATCTAACATTTAGCTGAAACATTTATGCCCTAATTCTACCTATACACTGCCATATGATTCAAATAAAGAATTTTTCTTTATGAAGACAAGGAGAAACATACAATTTTATAGCCTAAATACTAGATGTTTGAGATGCATCACCATCCAATGTTCAAACTCTCCTTGCGAGTTCTAATAAAAAGCCCATAAATAAAATTAAAATAAAAACTTTAACCTTCCAATTTTTCTATCTAGTCTCGCTCTATTTCTAGCACTAGACATCTCGTCCAAATCAACAATCTGATTCTACATAATTCATCAACCAAGATTCAAGATAGAAATTTGGCCAACTTGGCACAAAAAGGCATGCCGGTTATTGAATTGAAAAGAAGACATGGCCTAAGATGCAAGAAAATGAGTTTTTCAGAGCAAAAAAAGGCAAACGAACTTACAGCCACGGGCGGTAGCTTGAAAGAGAGGATGAGAGCTGGGAGTAGCTTCATCCTTCGAGTTCCAAGTATGAACAGCAAAACGCAATCCTGAGCAAGGGCGGAACTTGTTTTTCATTTTACAGGGCGAAAAATTTTCATATAAATGGTCTAATATTTTTAAAAATAAAATGAAAACATAATGCTTTCGGTTCCCTTTATCATGCTTTAGGTTCTTCTCTCATCTGGAGATTTCTTAATTCTGAAAGCATTTTATTTCAATGGTGGAGAACTAAATATCATTCCCTCTGGAATCGACAGCCAAAAATGTCTCTGTTTACTAGAAATTCCTTTACACTATTGCTTCCAAAATCAAACACTGCCTCACTCTCAGAGTTCATATTAACAATGCTTTTTCCCTCCTTTGGGATCCATGGTGCAATGGCAGATCTATTATGGATTTATTGGAAATTCAATCCCCAGGTGTCAATCTCACTAACTATTCTCAGTTGATAGTATCATCAATAATGGGGCATGGAATCATCCTCATTTCTTTACTAATGGCCTCATTTTGAAATCAGTTCGGCGGCAATTGCTCATTCGGCTATTGGCTGTCTTTGGATGGGCATTGAACACCCCAAAGTTAGCTCCTTTACTTTGCATTTTTACTCTGACCACCTTCGGATCAACTGGCACAATTATATCAGACACAAGCGTTATGCTTTAGGATTCTTGGTCTACGCTTGCTTGACCTTCAAAAACAGTTTAAAAACTACAAAATGCTCTAGCCCGAAGCGGTATCCCTGTGGCATCATCTTGAAATTCACTCCCACCTATTCTTTGAAATGCGACTTGACTTTTGCTATCCTAAAAGAATTAATTCCTAGGTTGGGTGCTTTACCTTGCAACCAATTTTATCTCAAACATTCTCTTTTATTGAAGATTTGAATGTTGACAAAAAAATGAGAAGTTTTTATTATCTGATAGCCTGTGCTTCTATCTACTATATTTGGAGGGCTAGAAATGATAGATTGTTTGAGAATTCCTTTGAGTTTCACACCACGGTGGCTGGAAAATCAAAAGAGTTGTATCCTATTAAAACAACCAAATGGAAAAACTCTCACACTTTTTGTTAGCTGCTCTCTTGAGTTTTTCTGCACAGGGCTGCTTCCACTTTGCAATATGTAATTATGTTACAAGAACTGACAAAATTAAACATGCAGGTAATAAATATCAAAACAAGATAGACTTGGGCAGCCACCTACCATTCCAAAAAGAATCAAAACCAATGTAAAAAAGGGAATAATAATTCCTCCAACTAAAACACAGCAAAAAAAAAAGGCATTCTCAAAAGGAGACAAAAAAGAAGCAAGAACAAGAGTAAAATAATAAGAAGAATCAGATGGCAATGGAATCCATGAAATAAGACCATATAGGAAGCATTACCTATTATATTGCACGTTATGCAGTGCCGAGAACCCAAAAGAGCATTCCATATAGTAAATAAAAAAAGAGGACCGATTGGACGAATATAGCTCAAATTATCGTTAAAGATAAACAAAAAAAAAAAAACTGTAAAATAAAACACTTACAACTCAAATGGCAGAAACTTTGCAAGTTGCAACGGAAGGTCGCCGCCGCCGCTCCGCGTCTCCCAACGAAATACGAATTTGCCAGGCAACGCAGGCGATTCTGTGAACGACGAAGGTGCAAGGCCGAAGGCAGCTTGTCGATCGTGCACTCGCGAGAGAAGAGAGAAACGGGAAAGAGGCAGCCGAAATAAGACCTTCCTCCGCCTTCTACTTGAGCGCGGCTGTGCGGGACATTCTTGCGAACGAGCGGAAAGGAGCTGGTTGGCTAGGGCAAAATAATTTTTCTTCCGTTACTTTTTTTTATTTGCCGTGTTTTTGTTGGAGGAAGCAAGAATTCATTTTTTTTGGAATGGTAGGCGGCAGTCCATCTTATTTTGATATTCATTAGGGAGATTTCCATACATATTATTATTATTTTATTTATATATCTAACATTAAAATAAATTTTTTTCTTAAGATAAATTATGAAGTTGTTAAATTTATTTTAATATGAGTGTCATTTAAATTTTAATTGATTATTCATATACTATATTATCTCAAACTAAATTCAATTGATTTGAAATTTATTCTTATAAATATTTAAATGTATTTAAGAACATAGAAATTATTTTTATTTATTTATTTATTTATTTTATCGATAAGAATCAAATTAAACTATTTTAATCATGCATTTAGTCCTTAACCAAAATTAAGAAAGAAAAATAGAAAAAAAAACTCACTTTGCTGTTATTGAAAGTATGAGGACAAACTCTTCTTGACCTTCATGTTTATGTAATTACCATAACAGAATTATTCAATCTATATTAAATCACATGAGATTTAAATTAAAAATTTATGAAGAAAATTTAGTTAAAATATTCTAAATAAATTTTAAATTATGATAGAATTTTAGTAGTTATAAATCTAGTGAGGGGATTATGACTTTGGGCGATCAAGTCATTAATAAGAGTACACATTTTTTATATCTTAGATATATTGTTCAAAGTGATGGTGAAATAGATGTAGATATTATCAGCAGAATTCAAGTTAAATGGTTGAAGTGAAGGAATGCATCAGATTTGTTGTGTGATAGAAAAGTCTCCCTCAAACTTAAGGGAAAATTCTATAAGATGATTGTGAGACCTGCAATGCTTTATGGTGTCGAATGTTGACCATTATAAGAGAAGCATAATACCAAGTTAAGTGTTGTAGAGATGAGGATGCTGAGGTGGATGAGTGGCTTTTTCCTTAAAGATAGGATACGAAACGAGCTTATACGTGAAAAGGTTGGAGTAGTTCTAGTGGATGATTTAGTGGTTTGGTCACATAAAACGGCGGCCAACCTATGACCCAATTAGGAAAGTAGAGATATTAGATTTGACTTATGTTAAGAAAGATAGATGTAGACCTAATAATATTTGGTTGAAAAATATTAGAAATGATCTTTTTTTATTAAATTTAAAAGAGAATTTGACATTTAACAGGACACAATGGAGAAAAAAGATTCATGTAGCCGACCAAACGTAGCAGGTTTGCTAGCATTTTTCTATCTCTCGGCTTTTCTAGCTTTCTCTTAGTCTAAATGTTTAATCGAAGTTTTTTTAATGAATTGCACAAATTTTCGCTGATCTCGCGAACTTTTTGATGATTTCGGCAGCCCGTAGATACTGGCTCGCCCAACAAATCAAACGGATCCGGTCATCTAGGGTTTCTTCTTTGGACGAATAAGCTTTCAGATCTTCATTCATCAAAGGAAAAAATATTTAGTTTTATTTTTTTTTTCTTTTTGTATTTTTTAACATGCTTTTTGATAAGATGAGGGCTGCAAACTCTTGCAGTCAGTTTAAATTTATTTTTTATTACATTCAGGATTTTTCTTTGTTCTTAAGATTCATTTAGTTGATGACGGTAAAGGTCTTGTTTCAAAGAAATTGTGAATTTATGATATTCCATCTTTTGTTTTGATGAAATTAGAGATTCATATAGTTATTGTAGTGTTCAAACTTCATTTTCACAAAAAAAAAGTGTTCAAAGTTTGCTGTTTAACTACAAATATGCATATAAATATATTGAATCAGCTTTAATCACATTTTGAACAAGCCATATTCACTCGAAATCAACTAAACAAAAAGTTCAGGTTGAGATATTGGCATATAACTCAACTTGGAGTTCATGGATTGTCTGCTAACAATGTTTCTGGCGATGTTCTCATTTTCAAGCTTCAGAAAAATCTCAAAATTTTCAAATGCTATCTACTGCATGATTCTCTGCTAACAATGAATAATTCTGCTATCAGAATGTGAGATTTCTCCCCAAATTTCTAACCGAAACAGGAATTATCATCAAAAGAAGTCAGGTAAATGCTAATTAGGGCTTTTGCAGTAGTTTTCTGTTACTACTAATGTAAATTCCCTAGCTATTCTCTCTGCAGATCAAGATCAGTGCTAAAGCTCAGAGGAAAGTTGCAAGGGAGATCAAGCTGCGCATGCCTTAGGGCTTATGCCTTTTACTATTCTATGGCTTATGGGTAATTTTATGATAATAAAAAGGGAGCAGCTGGACTTACCAGAGCCTGCAGAGCGTGAGCGGCTGAGCGCAGAGATGCCGAAGAAAAATGAAGTTCTCGCCTCCTCCAAATCCGAGTGAGCAAGCGATTGATGAGCGCAGAGAAAAATCACGAGCAGCGATGCCGATTGACGAGCTCACGATGACCGACGGGATTCTAGCGTCGAGCGGAGAGAAGAAAACCTAGGGGGCGCACGGACGGAGTCTCGAGCAAAAGAAATCGGGCGGAAATGCCAAAAACAACCGTTGGGGAAATTTTTAACATGCTGAAGAGGCAAATTATTGCATCCGGTCACCTGACATCCGGACAACCAATCTGGATGCGCCACATCACTCAAATACATCGGGACCCAGTGTATTTTACTGATATGGCGTGTCTGGATTGATGTCCGGACGTATCCGGACACCGGACGCAATAATTTGCCCCTGAACTGGGCTTGGTTCCGCCCCTGGTTCAAACTTCATACTCAACTTTTAAAAATAGTAGATTCCAAAATCTTTAAAAAATGGGTAATATCAATCTGTCTAGTGTATGTTATATATCTTACATCAAATCATTATTGATCTTTTTATTCAAAATTGATATTAGAAAAGTATTTCAAAAGAAAAGTTGATGGAGATGATTAGAAATTTTTTGGTGGAAAAATTAATATACAAAATAAACAAAGACGTGTAGAAATATATTTTGCTGATAACCTTGCCGATCATGGCTTGAAAAAAAAATGGATTATCATCCCATCGAGAGAAATAGTGTCCAGAGACATTATTAGTTGAAATGACCGTGTGGACCGTGTGATCATGAATTCATGCGCACACAACTTAAAGATAAATTTCGTAGATCACAAAGTTTTGTTAGAATATAGTATATCCAAGGATGCATCTTATTATTTGTTTTATTATATGTATTGACCTCAAATTGAAGGGCAGGCTAGCGATGATAATTTTGACACAAAGAGTTTTAGAAATTGGAAAATATGATATATTTCATATTCATGTTAAAAATATGAATAGTGCACACAATATTGCAGGACAAATGCGGAAGATTTAATGAATCAAGCGTGGTTCCGCCCCTACTGGCTTGACTCACTTACACCCCTATCTACACTGTGGGTTATAACTTTATTAAATGATTTTTTCAAGTATAAATATTTATTATATAAAAAAAGTTCTTGTAAGTACATATAATTATTCTATCTTTTGTCAGAGTTCTTTGGAAATGCGAAATTCTATTTAGATAAAAAATAATTATTATTATTTAAAATTTAAACAACATTTAATACCATTTTAAAAATGTAGAAAATAGTCTAATAAGATCATAGTTAGATGATCTAAAGCAAATTAGAATGACACCCTTCCATTTTTTTATCCACAATTCCACATACACATTAAAGTTCAAAAGAACGTACATATATTAAACATCATACAAAGTTAGATGTAAAAGCAAAAATATTATTTTATTTATATAACTGGCTTAGAGAAATGAAATATCATACTGTGAACATTAGGGCTAACCATAAGAAAAAATATGGGCATTGTTACTCTCTTTCAAGGGGCGGAACCATGCCCAGTCCAAGGGGGTCAATTGCCCCCCTAAAAAAATTAAAATATGTATTAAATGATGGGTTTTTTTAGTAAATTGCCCCTTCAGTAGTTAAAAACTTCCCTAAATGTTGTTTTTGGCATTTCCGCCCGATTCCTTTTGCTGGAGACTCTGTCCGTGGGCAAATTATTTCATCCGGTCACCTGACAGAGAGATCCGTTCGGATATCTCTCTGTTTACAGCAAAAGCGCATTTTGTCAGGCGACCGGATGCAATAATTTGATCCGTCCGTGCGCGCTAGGTTCTCTTCTCTCCGCTCGACGGCAAATTATTGAGTCAGGTGACCGAATGTAGAGATAGGTCTGGATATTAATAAAATATTATTTTAAATTTAGCGCAAGTAAAGCACAGGTAAAATGCAACTAAAGTGTAAGTCAAAAAGCGCAAGTAAAGCGCAGGTAAAGCGCAACTAAAGCGCAAGTCAAAAGCGCAAGGTGACGCGGCAAATTTTTATTGGATGTTCGAACTTATTTTTCGCCTCTGGCCACCTGACCCAATAATTTGCCCCGCTCGACAGCTAGAATCCCGTCGGTCGTCGTGAGCTCGTCAATCGGCATCGTTGCTCATGGTTTTTCTCTAGGCTCATCAATCGCTTGCTCACTCGGATTTGGAGGAGGCGAGAACTTCATTTTTCTTCGGCATCTCTGCGCTCAGCCGCTCACGCTCTACAGGCTCCGGTAAGTCCAGCTGCTCCATTTTTATTATCATAAAATTACCCATAAGCCATAGTATGGTAAAAGGCATAAGCCCTAAGGCACGCGCAGCTTTATCTCCCTTGCAACTTTCCTCTGAGCCTTAGCGCTGATCTTGATCTGTAGAGAGAATAGCTAGGGAATTTAACATAAGTAATAACATAAAACTACTGCAAAAGCCCTAATTAGCATTTACCTGACTTCTTTTGATGATAATTCCTGCTTCGGTTAAAAATTTTGAGATTTTTCTGAAGCTTGAAAATGAGAACATCGCCAAAAACATTGTTAGCAGACAATCCATGAACTCCAAGTTGAGTTATATGCCAATATCTCAACCTGAACTTTTTGTTTAGTTGATTTCGAGTGAATATGGCTTGGTCAAAATCCACCCTAAAGCAACAAAGATAAAAGAAAATTAAAAAATGTAGAAAATTAAACAAGGACAATTTTTTAAAAAAATAATCCTTTTTAATTTATTTATAGTTTTTTATGATAAATGTTGCTTGAATGATTCTCTTTTTATTTAAGACTTGTTTTCATATCAATCTTTTAGAATTGCTTTCCAGTATTTCAGATTTTGCAATATTTATGAATTGCGTTTGGTTTCATCCTCCAAATTGATAGTATAGAATCAGTTGGGTGGTGTGGTTCCTAATGCATGTGGTTGTTGTAATGGCTATGTTCCAATTTTCTTATTTCATTTCAACTATATGTATTATTAATTGCATATTATATAACAATCATAAAGTTCTTTTTTTGATGAATTTTGTAATCTGAAAGTTCTAATGTCTGCTTTAAAAATAAATTAAATAAAGTGACACTAGGCAACTATTGTTAATTAAATTTCAAAGCAGTTTATAAACAATTAATATAAACAATGGCTAAATTGAGAGAAGGAATTTGAGATGAGATAGCTATATCTAGGTTTAATCTGACTTACTTTGCTCTAAAAATGACGATGATGACTTTTTTAAGGTGGGTAGAATGTGACAATCCTTTATTTTTTTTTTAAAAAAAGAGCTATTTTTACTTATAACACTAAAAAAATTCTTTAGGAGTTATTATAAGTTTAAATCACAAATCATTTTCACCATAGCATAGATATGATTATAGGTTATTATATTCTAATGCAGCACCGTCGAATTTTAACTTATGCTTCCAAATTTTTGAAGTCACGTGAGAGAAATTATCTGACACATGATTTGGAACTTACTACTATAGTTTTTGCTTTGAAGACTTGAAGACACTATTTTTATGATGTTAGGTGTGAGATTTTCATTGATCATTAGAGTTTGAAATATATAATCACTCAGGAGGATCTAAACCTAAGGCAAAGGAGATGACTTGAGTTTATCGAAGATTATAATATGAATATTTAGATCAGCCTGATAAGATTAATGTAGTGGTAGACGCTCTGAGAAAGAAATCTTCTAAATTATCTTATATACAACTCACTTCTGAGAGTATTTAATATGAGATATTGAGCGATTACAGTTAGAGGTGATTTTTTCTACTCATTGGGATTATAACATATTGGTTCAAATGATCATTCAACCTTCTTTGGAGATAGATCTGAAGCTTCAAGAGCTCTAGCATCTCCTTCGCCCGGCCAACGGTTGTCGACGGGCTTCAGCCTGACCTTCGTCGGAGCACCGCCCCGCCGCAGACCATAATCGGACCTTCGCCCGGCCAATAACCACAGTCGAACTTCAACTCGACCATCGTACACAGGGTTTTATGATCACTCCAAGCAGATATTTTCCTCATAGCACCACGACGCGAGGCAGTAGCAGTGGAGGCAATATTGCATTTGATCGAGTTGTAAGACTTGAGCAGGTGGTGCAAACACTACAAAGTGAGGTTAGACAATTCATAAAAAATCATCAGGGATAACATCCACCATCAGGAAACTCAACTATGATATGTAAAATTATAAAATTAGATATTTTCATTTATTAATTTATTTATCACCTTCATTTTTACTGATGACTTCTATATTTATAACAGGGAGATAATGATCAATTTTTACCTAATTGACATCCAAAGTGTAGAAGAATAGAAGACGTAGTATAAATGGGCACGATATTTTCATTATGTATGGACGATGTTTTGAAATATTATAAGGATTTTGTTCATTAAGAGAAGTGCAGACTATTTAGTTCAAAGTTGTTGTATATATACAATTATAAATTCATTTTAAGTTTTTGGTTGAAAGCTATGGATTTTGTCGCACATTTGTCAAGCAAAAATTTTTTATTCATGAAGACTTGCTGCGTATTCCTGAGCAATGATAAGAATTACTGTTTTTCCTACTATAACAATAACATTTCTTTTGCTTATTATTGTGAAACAACTAGCATTTTCACATAGACAACTGGAAGCTTTACTGTAGAATTGGTGATAATAAATTACAATTACAATCTTCATAGTTGGATGAAATAACATGATAGCAATATTTAATTATCCTAATAGTTTATAAGATGGGTTCCCACTTTAGCACCTCAATGAGTATTAAGAATAACTTCCAATTGTCATTATCCTCTCAAGAACAGGTTATCATGGATTACTCATCCATCTATTCAAGCACTTAAAAGTCAACCAGAGGTAAGCTGCATTTGAGTTTTCAGTGAATTTCCACATGTATCGAATCGAATCTTTGCCCTTGACTCCTCTACGTCAGTAACTCAAAGAGCGGACCTCTAACATGTGGAACACCAAATTCTGTTACTCCAGAGGTATATTTAGCAGTCGGTTTAAACATTTCCACTAGGCAATTTTGCTTTTGGTTTTTCATTCCATCTTGATCTTTTTCTTTGGTATTATAACATAGGTTATATGCAGGTGATTAACAATAAAGGCTATGTGATGGAGCAAGGCAGATCTTTGGTCATGCGGTGTGATCCTTTTTATTCTAATGGCAGGCTATTTGCCTTTTGAAGATTCTAACATAATGATACTTTATAAGAAGGTTAGCTATTTAGTCGAGAAAAATTTGTTCTTTTGCGATATGAATATTGTAAGGTAAACATGATTAACATTTTATGTTATGTGGAGACTGGTGCAGATCTTTAAAGCTGATTTTATATGTCCTGCTTGGTTCTCCACCAGCACGAAGAAGCTTATTAAGAGGATTTTGGATCCTAATCCCCAAACTGTTGGTTCTTATCTCGCAATTGTTAATAAAAAATTATTGAACTAAATTCTTAAAACTAGATAAAAAACAAAACAAAAAACAAGCTCCGCTTAATTGTGTTCTGCAGCGCATGACAATGTCAGAAGTGATAGAAAATGAGTGGTTTAGGAAGGGATACCAACCTCCAAGTTTTGAAACAGCTGAAATTAGCCTTGATGATGTGAATGCCATCTTTGATGAATAGGAGGTAATACTTAGCAATTCCTTCAGTCTACCTTATTTTTTGTAAGACTTGAGACAAATTTTTTTAATTTTTAAACTTGCAGGAGTCAGCGAATCTTGTTGTTGAGCAGCGAGTAGAAAGACCTTATTTCTTTATTTCTTCTAGTGTTTATTCTGTGACTTCCTTTTATTCCTTGGTGCATGAGCCTGTGCTTCAAAAAAATGTTTAAGGTGACATCTTACAGAAGGCACTTTTATCTATTATGGGGAGGGCTGGAGGTCACATGAATTGTCCTGTTTATGAAAGATATCACAGGTTTACTTTGTTAACAAATTCTTTTACTTTTGGATGTGTGTGTTGCTTTTCTTTCTTTATGCTTCCAATCGATCCTTCTTTGCGGCATCTTTGATATTTACATGACTAATTTTATTTTGTTGTAATGCTAGATGTGCTTGGAAATTCCATGGACTGATTTCTGGTTGCCTTTCATTGAGGAAGCACTTAATGCTCAATTTTCATTTTGCTGTTATTACTTCATGTTTTGCGATAATTAAAAAATGCCATTATTGAATTTGAATTTTTATGCTTTTGTTCTGAGTTCTGACCATGACAATCATCTCACATTTTTTTTGTTTACCTTTTACAAATCATTTATGCATTTCATTTTGCTCTCGCTTATTCACTTGACAGTATAATTGATTATTTGGGACTTTGTGCTAAATTTTAGAGCACATAGTCATTTCAATAAATGCTGGTGGTTTGGGCATTCGCTCTTTAAAGTGCCAGGAGCATTCTTAATGCCATGTAGACAATGTTGGAATAATATGGTCATTGCTGGATGCAATCAAGTTTTGATGAAGGTCTGCTTGTGGAGTTCTGATGGGCAAATTTTTAGAACTGTTTTTTTGGCGTTTAAGCTCCTATAATCAACATTGTCTTTGCCGCAGGGTTGTGCAACGCCTTTCCGGAGACCCCATTTGAACCACAATTTGCAATGACATTTCATTATTTCGGAAATGTTTTCCAATATACCATTGCCTCTTTATCCAATCATGTTTTCCAAATTGATGTGGCGACTGGCTGGAGAATGGATAGAGAAGGCTTCCTCCATTCCACGGCCTAAAACCCAAAACCTTAATAAAGCATCCTAAAGGACTCAGCCCTTTTTTTAACTATATTGATGGTAAGTCTTGGTTTTATTTCCATGCTCTGAATTTGTATTTGCAGATGCCTTTGCAGGCTCTGAATTTGTAATTGGTGACCCATAACTAGTTTCTATAGTCAATCTCAATTCATTTAATGTGGTTATCAAATCTAAACCATATCATGGAAAATGATACAGTTTGTGATGGCTTTATCTGTTGAACTTTGCTATGATTTTTCTAATATTTTAGTTTACTTGTAACAGTGATCAACGATATGTAGATTTCTAGGTCGGTTCATTATAGTGTACTGGCTTTTGTTGATCCATCATAATTGTTTTACATCTCTATAAACTATCTTTAATATAATTTGGTTCTTCTGTTTAACTAAATTCGATGTGCATTTTGTACTTTGCTGCAAGCTATGATTTAATTGTTGAGTTCCAGATCCGCTGCTTTACTGAATCTGCTGCCTTCACTTATGTTTCATCGTTAATTTCATGTTTTTTCCACTTGTGAAGTTTTTTAGGATATCTATAAATGATTTTCCAGCTAACTTATTTCCCCTAACTTTGTGCAGTAAGTTGATTGATCGTGTTATTACTGTGGAGTATGTTGTTCGTGATGATGATGATAATAATAATGATGATGGACTGATGGTATAAGAAATGGTCACAGCCCTAACCTTTGAATGTGATGTAGGTAATCTGCAAAGGAATGAGACAAGCAAAACAACGATAGAAAGGAAGCTCTATAAGCTCGGTAAACTGGTAAAAACCAAGGAGTATATTCTTTTCTGCCTCTTTCTTTCTCCTTTACAACTATATATTTGCCCACTTCTTTACTATACTAGAAAAGGCGTAACAATAAAAAGTAATAAAAAGTTGTATAACAGCAGAAAGGATAAACTAAGTAGTGGCAAGTAAACTATTAAGTAAAGGTATAACAGAAAGGTAAACTATAGGTAAGATGTCTTCCCTGCTTAAGCGGTTCCGCATCAGAATGCTTATTGACATATCATGTTTAGGAAGTGCCCATATGATCGAGATTATGTTCCTGAAACTATTATTGCGCCAGGTTATAAGTCACCCTGAAGGAGTCCAAGGAAGAAGGAATTTCTGGTTTGGAACATTTAATGAGCTTCAATGCTTGGTGATTATAATATATTGATAAGATTTGGTATAAGTTGTAGCTGCCGCTTTTATATTTCTTTATCGTTATTACAATTATACTAGAAACTGGTGATGATATACTAATTAGTTTGTTTATGATGATATACTAGCAAAATTAATTTTAAGTTTTCATTAAATTTAAATATTTTTAATTTTTATTCATGTTGATTTTGTGCATATGCAAATAATAATTAGTGTTTATAATTATTATTAATAATATATTTAATATTTTTTTTCATCTTAACAATGATAATATAATTAAAATATTTATAATATAAATTTCTATTTTAAAATTTTTAATTGCACGAATATTTTTTCTAGTATGTTGAAATATCTATTTGACATTGCTTATGTATTATTTAATCATAAAAATTGATTTTTTTTAAATCAGACTTATCTTTTAGCAGCGGTTTTAACACCTGATAAAAAGCACTGCGAAAGCTCCCCTATTTGTGAAGTTTCCTCCATCGTTGCCCCCCTCCATTGTGAGAGATTATTAGGTGCGGTGTGCGGACGGGGAGAACCGTCCGCACAAGCATTGTTTTGCACTAGGTACCAGCACTCGCGTTGGGTACTGCTAGTGCTTGTGCGGACGATGCGCACTCCGCACCTAATAATTTTTCCTCCATCGTTGCCCACCAGAGCCATTGCCACCTGCCTTAATTTGCCTTTGCCTCAAAATAGCACCCGCTATTAAAAACTTTTTATATGTGAGCTCATATATATGAGTTATATATAAATCAAGCATTACATTAGTAGCTATCTAAAATTAAGCCAATTAAAAATGTGATCTACTTAAGAAATTAAATTATTGTTTGGCTTATATGACATCTCATTTAATTTTGCATGAAATTAAATATTATGTAGAGATCTAATATATTATTTTATTTTAATGAAGAGCTAAAATAAAATAAATGCACTAAAGTATGAATAGGGTCTTAGTCCCCAGTTTAAGTGTTACGTTCTCATTTTCTCATTTTCCATCTTGAATGAAAATAAAGCGTCTCTCGCTTTGTTGGAGAACACCGCTTCAAACGTGGAATGTCAAAAATCTCAAAACCTCAATTTTGCATTTTCAATTGATTCAAGTATGCTTCCAATAATTTTTTTCGATTATTTGACATGTAATTTGGGGGCGTTGATATTATTTTTCGTCTCTAATGTATCTTATTCGTGCTATCAGAGCCAGGTTGTCTTGTTGAATAACTTTGGAATCAAAATTACTTTGTATCTAATCTACTTCGTAAGATGGGAAGCTGAGCTTATTTACATCTCATTAGAATAAGCAAGAATGTTGAGAAGAGGATCACAAATAATAAAGATGAGTTGTTCTACGCTCAAAAAAATAAAATAAAATAAAATAAATGCACTTAAGTATAAATAAGGTCATGGTCCCCAGCTTAAGTAGATAAGTTCTCATTTTTCTCATTTTTATCTTGAATAAAAATAAAGGGTCTCTCTCTCTTTGAGAACGTTGTTTCAAACATTAAAGATTGAAAACCTCAAAACCCCAGTTCTGCATTTTCAATGGATTCAAGTATGCTTCCAATAATTTTCTTGATGATTTGACATGCAATTTGGGGGCGTTGAAATTATTTTTAATCTCTCCAATGTATCTTATACATGGTATCGATCAAAGCCCGATTGGTCATGTTGAATAGCTTTGGAATAAAAAATACTTTGTATCTAATCTACTTAGTAAGATGTGGGAAGCTGAGCATATTTACATCTCATTAGAATAAGCAAGAATGTTGAGAAGAGGATCACAAATAATAAATATGAGTTGTACGCGCAAAGAAAATATAAGAAAACACTCTTACGGTAGGTTTTTAAAATTTGAACAAGGTCTTATGGCAGAACCAATTAATCAAGAAGCAAGCGAGCCTATTAATATTCAAACACTATCTTTTTAAATGCTATTTTCTATACAAATGCTTTTAAATAAATTTATACATCAACAAAAAGCATATTAAACAAGGCCAAAGAGTCACAAAGAGAGTCAAATATACAGTAGAATAATAGTTTTTCAATTTCAAGCATAATCTCATCCATGGATCACCCGCAATCGACACACCAGACAAGTTGGATGTTGCTGTAGCCATGTATCCACGTATCTGACATGAAATACATGCCCACAAATGGGTAGATTCCTCACTGGATTATCCTCCCCCTCCTCCACATCGTAGTCAACAAGGCAAATTGAGCAGCAATCACTGGAGGCTGCCCGCGGATCCTGACGTGTGGCTTCTGCATAGATAGACCAAGTCCAGAGTGTGAGCCTCAAGCAGAGGGGGAGCAGTGGAACGATGGAACTGATGAAGCACAACCCGCAAAGCAGCAGGCAATGAAAAACAGAGTGAAGAAGAAGATGAACAGTAACTGAGGATTTTATATATGACGAGAAAGGCCTATTGCATGCTGTTATATAGAAAATAGGTAAAGGTGTAAATTCAATAGTAACCCGGTTTGTCACTGTCAAAGTAGAGATCATGGACGCAGCTTCTGAGAAAAGGCAGAGAAGGTGGGCTAAGTAATAGAGCATCGGCGTAGTGGGCTAAGCCTGCTTATCACCGTCCCTCAAGCTGACGGGAGGGACGACCAGAAGCTTGTTCCGGAGTTCTAGGAGTCGAGAGGATGAAAGACACTTGGTAAAGATATCAGCTACTTGGTCCAATGTGGAAATGTGATGAACAGCAATGTGATTAGCCTGAATGCATTCTCGGATGAAGTGATGATCTACCTCAATATGCTTTGTGTGAGCATGAAAAATTGGATTGCACGCAATTGACATTGCGGAAATATTGTCGCAGAAGAGCTTGGTGGTTGGTTGAGGAAGAAGAAAGTCTTCACAAAGACGTCGAGTCCAGATTATATCAGTTGTTGCGGCAGCCATGGAACGGTATTCAGCCTTAGTCGAAGAGCGAGCGACTGTGGTTTGCTTTTTAACTGACCATGTAAGCAGTGCAGTGCCGAGATAGAGATAGTAACCTGTGGTAGACTTACGATCAAGCTGATCACCAGCCCAGTCAGAGTCCGAATAAGCCGATAGATTTAACTCATTTTTCGGAAGGAACAGAGCATGAGAAATGGTTCCTTTGAGATACCGCAGTACTCGTTTTAGTAGCTGAAAGTGCAGTAGTTGAGGACTATGCATATGCTGGCAGAGTTTGTTGACTGCAAAAGCTATATCTGGACGGGTGGAGGTGATGAATTGCAGTGAGCCAACCAATTTTCGAAAAAATTCTGGTTGAGGGAACGGCAGTGTAAGAGTGTCGTCGATTGGTAACTTGGACGGTAATGGTGTGAGGTGCGGTTTGCAGTTTGTCATGGATGCGGTATGGAGCAGTTCAGTTATATAAGATTGCTGTGAGAGATAGTAGACGTCAGTGGTCCTTGTAAATTCCGTGCCAAGGAATTTAGACAAAGAGCCCAGATGTCTTGTAAGAAAACGCTCGGCCAGTTTGAGCATTAAGGATGAGATATACTGTTGATCACTGCCAGTGATCAAAATGTCATCAACGTAGACCAGTATATAAATATGTAGATGATCCTTATGTAGATGGAAAAAAGAAGGATCAGCTGTACTGACGGTGAAACCTTGAGTTTTAAGATAGTCTGTGAAAGTGGCAAACCAAAGACGTGGTGCCTGTTTTAAGCCATAGATGGCTTTATGCAACAGACAGACTTGATCGGGAAAATTAGGATCTTCAAAACCTTGAGGTTGATCTATATATATAGTCTCAGTTAAAGCTCAGTGTAAGAAAGCATTCATAACATCAAGTTGATGTATTTCCCAGTCATGATAGAGAGCAACAAGAAGGAACAAACGGATTGTAGTATGCTTGACTACAGGACTAAAGGTTTCAAAGTAATCAATACCATAGGATTGTTTGAAACCTTGGGCAACCAAACGAGCTTTGTAGCGAGCAATGTTGCCGTTGGAGAGATGTTTAATTTTGTAGATCCATTTGCATCCAATTATCGGTTGACGAGCGGGGCGCGGCACTAGAGACCAAGTACCTTGAGCTTGCAGAGCTCTGAACTCAACTGACATCGCTTTCCGCCAATTTGAATCTTTGTTTGTAGTAGAGAAACAGGTAGGCGTAGAATGGAGAACATGAGACAAATCAAGAAGAATTCTTGGTTTAAGTGTGCCCGTTTGAGACCGGGTGATCATAGGGTGATTGGGCTTGGGTGTGATAGGTGGTGGGGAGGCAGATGTGCTGGAAGAAATTGTGTTGGTGGGGAGAGGAGAAGGATGAATTGTAGAGCTTGAAGAAGAAGCAGCAGGTGTGTTGGGAGTGAGAGTAGAGTCAGATGAAAGTGGAATAATATGTGGAGGAGAAGGAGGAAGATATGAAGTGGAAGTGAAGGAATTGGGTTGCTGGGAGGTAGTAGAGGGGGGAAGAAGGAAAGGAAAGAGAGATTCATCAAACCGAACGTGACGAGAAATAATAGTTTTGTTGGTTGAGGGGTGATAACATTTATAGCCTTTATAGGATGTTGTATAACCGAGGAATATGCAGGGGATAGAACGAGGAGCAAGTTTATGTGGAGCTGAGAAACGTGTCCAGGGATAACAACGACAACCAAACGGACGAAGTATAGTGTAATCAGGAGGCACATTATAGAGTAATTGATGTGGGGATTTGAATTTCATATTTTGAGAGGGAAGATAGTTTATTAGAAATACCGCAGTAAGAACAGCAGCAGACTAGAGATAGGAAGGAAGATTGGTGTCGAGAAGAAGAGTTAGGGCAGTTTCTGATATATGCCGAATTTTTCTTTCAGAGACGCCATTTTGTTGGGGTGTGTAGGGACAAGAAAATTGGTGTGTGATGCCGCGAGATAGAGTGAAGTTTTTAAGATGAGAGTTGGTAAATTCAGTGCCGCCATCACTTCGAAGAGTGCGAACAGTTTTATTCAGTTGTTTTTCAATGCGGTTGATGAAGTTAACAAGAGAAGATGGTACTTCATTTTTTTTTTTTTAACAGATAAACCCAAGTGTATTTAGTATAATCATCTATAAGAACAAAAAAATAACGAAAACCATCATTTGAAACAACTGGGGATGGACCCCAAACATCCATATGAATAAGTTCAAGCGGAAATGAAGATACATTTTCTGAAGAAAAGAAAGGCAGCCGATGACTCTTAGACAGAGCACAGGCATTACAAAGAGATTTTAACGAGGAAATACATAAAGAAGGAAACGATTTGTAAATGGCAGCCACGGTCTTGTGATTAGGATGACCCAACCGTCGGTGCCAAGATAAAGCAGAACGATCTGATGAAGCAAGAGTTGTGGATGCGACGACAATGGACTGCTGGAACGGGATGGGATATAGCCCATTACAGCATTGTCCGTGAAGAAGCGGTTGTTTGGTCATCAAATCCTTGACACAAAAGCCAGATTTGTCAAATTTAATTGAACAATTGTTATCATTAGTTAATTTGGATATAGAGATAAGTCTATGAGTAAGTTTGGGAACATGGAAGAGATCATTGAGAAGAAGCTTACGAGTGGGTGTTGGTAACAGACCGTTACCGACATTTTGGATGGACAGAGAGTGACCATTGCCTATGAATACCTGATCTCTACCTGAATAAGATTGTTGTTGCTGAAGCGGAAGAGCGTCAGGTGTGAGATGAGCAGAAGCTCCACTATCCAAATACCAGGGAGATGGTTCAGGTTTAGCGACTAATGCAACAGACGAAGCAGAGGACTGAGGAGGTGAATAACTGAAGTTTCCTCTGTGCCAGCAATTCACAGCCGAATGGCCTCGCTTCCCACAGATTTGGCATTCTCCCTCAAATCTAGGTGTGCGAGGAGTAGCTCTGTTGGTATTGTTTGAATATGTTCTGCCGCGTCCACGGTTGAAGGAGGATCTATCACGAGATCTTCCACGGGTAGAAAACAGAGCAGTTTGTCCATCAGGAAGCGGAGAAGGATTGGAGAATGACAGTTCACGAGCTGCATCTATAGTTTGATGGACTTCTTCACTCTGAAGAAGAGAGTATAAATCGTCTAGATGTATGGGTTGAAGGGAGCTCCGGATTGTCGTTTTGAACGACTGGTATGAAGGAGGCAATCCGTTTAGGATATAATGCAACACATCTTCGTTGTCGACAGTTCCTCCAGCAGCTCGTATGTTATCCACTATGGTTTTAATGGAAGCTAAATAATCAGTCATAGATTTGTTTTGCATAGACAGTGAATGCAGCTCATTTTTGAGCTGGATGACTCTCGATCGGTTAGTAGAGAAGAAACGATTCTCTAAAGTTTTCCAGATCGAGGCAGAGGTTTCCAAGGTCCGAATATAAGGGAGGATCGACGGCGAGATTGTAGAGAACAGAGCAACGGACAAGTTTTGATCAATTAATGACCAAGAAGAAAACTGAGGATTCAGAGTTAACTGTTCAGTGGCTGTTAAGAGATGTTTTGGAGGACAAAGGATGTTTCCGTCCAAATAACCAAAGAAGTGATTTGCAACAAACAACTTGTAAATGGCGGAATGTCATGTAGGATAATTATCATGCAGTAATTGAACGTTAATCACGTTCTTAATATTGGCAAGAAGAAACTTGAGGGTAGGAGGTATTACTACATCAATGGAGGTGGTGGTGACATCGGACGTCATGATGGCCGGAGGTGGAGTGTTTGGAGCAGAAGCTGACGATTCGTCCATCTTCGTCAGCGACCGGAAGCAGAGCCGTTAGGCATCAGGCTCTGATATCATGATGAAGCACAACCCGCAAAGCAGCAGGCAATGAAAAACAGAGTGAAGAAGAAGATGAAAAGTAAATGAGGATTTTCTATATGACGAGAAAGGCCTATTACATGCTGTTATATAGAAAAGAGGTAAAGGTGTAAATTACAATAGTAACCCGGTTTGTCACTGTCAAAGCAGAGATCATGGACGCAGCTTCTGAGAAAAGGCAGAGAAGGTGGGCTAAGTAATAGAGCATCGGCGTAGTGGGCTAAGCCTGCTTATCAGGAACAACAAGTATAAGATGATGCCGATGAAAATGATAACAAAGATGATGACGATTGCCATGGCTGTGACAAAGCTTGGATCGATGTAGCTCATTTCTTTTAATGCCTTGATATACTGTTGCAAAAAAAAAAAATATAACAAATGATAATATCATTAAAAAAATTTTGATACTCCAAAAAAATAGAAAGAACTTCAACAAGCTGAGAAATATAAAGCAACAAAGATAAAATAAAAAATAAAAAAAATGCAGAAAATTAAACAAGGACAATTTTAATAAAATAATCCTTTTTAATTTATTTATAGTTTATGATGATCAATGCTGCTTGAATGATTCTCTTTTTATTTAAGACTTATTTTCATATCAATCTTTTCGAATTGCTTTCCAGTATTTCAGATTTTGCAATATTTATGAATTGCATTTGGTTTCATCCTCCAAATTGATAGTATAGAATCAGTTTGGGTGGTGTGGTTCCTAATGCATATGGTTGTTGTAATGGCTATGTTCCAATTTTCTTATTTCATTTCAACTAGATGTATTATTCATTGCATATTATATAACAATCTTTAAGTTCTTTTTTTGATGAATTTTGTAATCTGAATGTTCTAATGTCT